>NW_007246429.1:477487-531961 GCF_000164805.1 Carlito syrichta
ATGCCTGTAATTCCGGCTACTTGGAAGGCTGAGGCGGAAGGATCGCCGGAGCCCAGCAGGTCGGGGCTGCGGTGGCCGGAAGCGGCCATTGCACTCCAGTCTGGGCGACAGAGTGAGACTCCAACTCAAAAAAACAAAAACAAAAACAAAAACAAAAAAAATTAAAAATCACTCCTGAAAAATTCCTTAAAATGTATATAGTCCTTGGTCTGGTTCCTTGAAAACTCAGAAGCCTAGGATTATCTTCTATGTGTCTTTTCCCTTTTCCTCTGAAGCAGAGAAGACTAAACATCTCTGGTAAAGCAAAATTTTGAAACTGGACTCTTGCTAGGCAAAACACAAATTATTTTATGTAATTATGTAGATTACTCCCAAAGGCCCAGGCCTGGGGAGGAGTCTGTCTCCTAGCTAAGACCACCAAGCTGGATCAACTAAGATTAAGCACGACCTTTTCTGGGAAGCCTTACCTGATATTGCAGCCCCCACTATCCCCCAAAAAAAGTTTTCGGTAGGTGCCCTTCCTCCATGCTTCCTGTTTCTACTCTGTGATTATCTTAGCATATGTTGCTTTCTAGTCATGTGTTGAGCCCCCTTGGGACAGGGCTTGGGTCTCATTTGTCTTTAACCCTAGTGTCTATAAAAGTTGTTGAATGAAAGTTTGTGAAACTGAACAAGAAGATACAGCATTTTATTTTTGTTTATTTATTTATTTATTTTTAATTTTTTTTTTTGAGTTGGAGTCTCAGTCTGTCACCCAGACTGGAGTGCAATGGCCGCTCCCGGCCATCGCAGCCTCGACCTTCTGGGCTCCGACGATCCTTTCGCCTCAGCCTTCCAAGGAGCTGGAACTACAGGCGTGCACTACCACGCCCGGCTAATTTTTGATTTATAGTAGAGATGAGGTCTCGCCAAGTTGCCCAGGCAGGTCTCGAACCCGCGGGCTCAGGCAATCCACTCACCTCGGCTTCCCAAACTGCTGGGATTACAGGCTGAGCCACTGAGCCCGGCCAGATACAGCATTTTAAATACAAAATACAAACTTCCTAGAGTTCTATTATTATCAGGTAAACTTTTTTAACTGTGCTAAAGTTATGACTTAGAAAACTGTAAATTTCACACTGAGAAGAATCAATAGAGAGCATCTTATTCCTGGACATTTCATGTCCTGTGCTAAGGAAACCAGTAAGAAGACCAAAGTAAAATGCACAAATAAACCCATTTTGTTTCTCACAGAACATTTGTTCTCTCAGAACATAGTTTCACTACCTTGGCCTTCCAGAGGAATAAAATAATGAGAGGTTTAATAAAATTAAATAACTGAATCCTTGTTGATAAGTTCTCAGAGGTCAGAGAATATCAATGGACTGTGTTTAACATGTTTTCATATATTCTACCTTTGTAGATGCTTTGTAGATTCTCATGTCATAGAAAATAGTCATTTACTCTATCAACTGTATACGGTAAGATTCTTTATTTTTTAAAATACATATAAAAGGATTTTCCATGAAAAAGAGAAATACAATCAGAGAATGTGCCACATTTTTCTTTTATTTAATTATACAATTACTTCATATTAAATGTAGAAAAACACAAACATACAGATAATAGGAAAAGAAAAACACATTTTGGAACATTTTCTTCTAGACTGAAATTTTCCAGGAGTTAAAAGTACTTCCTGTTACTAAATGTATTTTCTACCACTTCCTCTACACAATGAAGGTGGCACAACAAAGACCAAAAGACTTCTTGAATTTTCTTTTCAGGCAGCTTAAACTAGGAAATTAGTGTTGGGAATATGCCAGTTCTTTCCTACATTGCAGACAGTCAGGAAGGAAAGGCCACAAGCCAGCTGGAACGGATAAGCATGAACTGTCATTTCACAAGGACAAACTGAAATTCTTGTCCATTCTTGTTGCCTCTGATGTTGCTGATGAGGTTATCCTGCAGAATCCAGAGACTTTTGTCATGAGCATAACACATACTTGGTCCAAAAGTCAGAAAAACTGGAGACTCCAGGGATAGTGGAGTAATTGCAGGCCCAGATGCTGCTTCAAAATGGCTGCTGCCTTCCTCCCACCCGTCTGAAGTCTCAAGATCATTGCCCTTGTTGCAAACTCTAATGGAAAACACATAGGAAAGGGAATTTTTGGATAGTTTAGACTAGCCAACTCAACACATTACAAATTCATTACATACTCTTTTTTTGGGGTCTGGCTTCTTTTACTCGCATAATTGTCTTGAGACTTATCCATGTTGATGTGTATATTAATTTATTCCTTTTTATTGCCAAGTAGTAGTCATTATGGACATATCATATTTGTACAACAGTTATCTCTGTTGATGAACATTTGGATTGTTTCTAATTTGGGGCTATTATAAATAAAGCTGCTATGGCCCTTTGTACATAAGTCTTTTATTTCTCGAGTGACTATCTAGGAGTGAAATGACTGAGTCATATTTTAGGCATATCATTAACTTGGAAAGAAACTGCCATATTGTTTCCTAAAGTGGTTGTACTATTTCACTTTCCCATCAGCAATGTATAAAAGTTCTAACTCTGTCACATTCTTTTTAAATTAGTATAATAAGCCTTTTGAATTTTAGGCATTATAAAATGTATTTAGTGTTATCTTGTTTTGGTTTTAATTTACATTTCCGTAATGACATATAATGTTCACTGTCTTTTCCTGTGCTTATTTTCCATTCATTTTCTTTGATAAAGAATCATTTCAAATAATCTATCCATTTTTAAAATGAACAATGGTTATTTATTGACATATTACTGAATTTTAAGAATTCTTTATGTATTTGAGATACAAGTCTTTTTTTATTAAACCAATATTTTTTATTATGGTTTTGTGGGGTACAGTTAAGGGTTAGGTGTACAATTACGTTTCATTCAGGCACCCTATTGAAAAGAGGTGTTTCCCCTTCCCCAGACAAACATTTGCTACTGTTAATCCCATCACCCTCCCCCAATAGTTTCCCAGTACCATCAGTCATTTTCTTATAGTTTTACATTGGATGTTCAAGGTCCATTATATGAGTGAGAACATGTGATACTCGGATCTTTGTTTCTGTGAGAGGTCACTCAGTATTATAGACTCTAGTTCCACCCAGGTTGCTGCAAAATTCATGATTTTGTTCTTTGTTATGGCTGTGTAGTATTCCATCATGTATATGTACCACATTTTTTTAATCCAGTCCTCTTTTGATGGGCAGCATGGTTGTTTCCAGGTTCTTGCTATTGTGAACAACGCTGCGATAAACATACGTGTGCAGGTATCTTTTTTATAGAGTGATTTGAGGTCTTCAGGGTATATTCCCAGTAGGGGGATCGGGGGGTCGTATGGGAGGTTGATATTCAGAGCTTTTAGGAATCGCCACACTGCTTTCCATAGAGGTTGCACTAGTTTACACTTCCACCAACAGTGTAGAAGTGTTCCCTTTTCACCACACCCTCTCCAGCAGCTGTTATTTTTTGAGTTGTTGATAATTGCCATTCTGACTGGAGTTAGGTGTTATCTCAGTGTGGTTTTGATTTGCATCTCCCTGATGATTAGTGAGTTTGAACATTTCTTCATGTATTTGTTGGCTGCTTAGATGTCCTCTTTTGTGAAGTATCTGTTCATATCTTTTGCCCATTTGATAATGAGGTTGTTTGTTTTTTTCTTTTCAGCACGTTTTCATTCCTTGAAGATCCAGGATGTTAAGCCTTTGTCAGACCTGGTGTTGGCAAATATTTTTTCCCAGTCTGTAGGCTGTCTCCCTGCTCTCTTGATGGTTTCTTAGGCCTTGCAGAAGCTTGTCAGTTTAATAAGGTCCCACTTGTCTATCTTCTCTCTTATGACCTGTGGGTTTCGGGTTTTATTCAGGAATTGGAGGCCAGTTCCAATTTCCATGAGGGTATGTCCTTCATTTTCTAAGGTTCTTATGGCTTGAGGTTTTACATTTAGGTCTCTGATCCATTTGGAGTTAACCTTTGTGCATGGGGACAGATAGGGGTTCTGTTTCAATCTTCTGCATGTGGTCAGCCAGTTTTCCCAGCACCATTTACTGAATAGGTTCTCCTCTCCCCAGTGGTAGGTGATGGAGACCTTGTCGAAGATGAGATGGTTGAGAAATTGAGGTTTTGCTTCTGGAATCTCAATTCTATTCCATTGATCTATATGCCTGTTCCTATACCAATACCAAGCTGTTTTGATGATTGTAGCTTTATAGTAAAGTTTGAATTCTGGTAATGTGATACCACCTGCTTTGTTTTTTTGCTGAGGATTGTTCTGGCTATTCTTGGACATTTGTGTTTCCATATGAATTCCTGTGTTGTCTTTTCTAGGTCTGAGAAGAATGTTGCTGGTAATTTGATGGGTATTGCATTGAATTTGTAGATTGCCTTAGGTAAGATGGACATCTTCATAATTTTGATACTTCCAATCCATGAGCATGGGATATTTTTCCACTTGTTTGTGTCATCTTTGATTTCTTTGAGCAGTGTTTTGTAATTTTCATTGTAAAGGTCTTTCACATCTCTGGTTGGGAAGATACCAAGGTATTTCATTTTTTTTTTGTGGCTAATGTGAATGGAATTGTGTTTTTTATTTGGGTTTCTATTAGTTTATTATTGGTGTAGAGAAATGCGATTGTCTTTTGTACATTTATTTTGTATCCTGAGACTTTGCCAAAGGCCTTTATCAGTGTAAGGAGGTTTTTGACAGATTCTCTTGGGTTTTCAAGGTACACAATCATATCATCTGCAAAGAGAGATAACTTGACTTCCTCTTTTCCTATTTGGATACCCCTGATTGCCTCCTTTTCTCTGATTGCTCGAGCCAGGACTTCCAATACTATGTTGAACAGGAGGGGTGAGAGTGGGCATCCTTGTCTTATTCCAGTTTTCAGGGGAAATGGTTCCAATTTTTGTCCATTTAGAAGTATGCTGACTGTGGGTTTCTCATAGATGGCTTTTACTATTTTGAGGTATGTTCCCTGTATGCCTAGAGGTTCAAGGGTTTTTATCAAGAAGAGGTGCTGGATTTTATCAAAAGTTTTTTCAGCATCTAATGATATAATCATGTGGGGTTTTTTTGACATCTGTTGATGTATTTAATTACATTTATGGTTTTACGAATGTTGAACCAGTCTTGCATTCCAGGAATGAAGCCTACTTGGTCATGATGGATGATTTTTGAGATGTATTGCTGAATCCGGTTTGCTAGGATCTTGTTGAGAATTTTAGCATCTATGTTCATCAAAGATATTGGCCTGTAGTTCTCTTTCTTTGTTGGATCTTTACCTGGCTTGGGTATCAATGTGATGTTAGCTTTGTAAAATGATTTGGGGAGAGTTCCTTGATTGTTATTGATCTATTTAGGGTCTCAATTTCTGCTTGTTCCAATCTAGGTAGGTTGTGTGATGTCAGAAAGTCCTCCATTTCCTTAAGGTTTTCAAGTTTGTTTCCATACAAATGTACGTAAATGATCTTTTGTATTTCTTCAGGGTCAGATGTGACTTCATCTTTTGTGTTTCTGATTGTGCTTATTTGATTTTTTTCTCGTTTTTTCTTGGTCAGTCTAGCTAGGGGACCATTGTTCTTGTTTATCCGTTCGAAGAACCAGCTTTTTGTTTCATTGATTTTTTTGTATTATCTTTTTGTCTTCTATGTCCTGGATTTGGGCTTTTATTTTGGTGATCTGAATTCTTCTGCTGAAATTAGGGTTTTTGTGGTCTTGCTTTTCCAGCTTCTTTAGGTGGCTTGTTAGGTTGTTAATTTGCGTTCCTTCCATTTTCTTCATGTGTGTTTGTAGGGATATAAATTCCCCTCTTACTATAGCTTTCAAGGCGTCCCAGAGATTTTGATAAGATGTTTCTTCATTTTCATTTGTTTCCAGGTATCTTTTGATCTCTGTTTTGATTTCCTCATTGACCCAGGAGTTGTTTAGCATCATGTTGTTTAGTGTCCATGTCTTTGTGGGTTTTGGGGGGACTTTGTTGGTGTCAATGTTTATTTTTATTCCACTGTAGTCTGAGAAGGTGCATGGTAGAATTTCGGTCCTTTTAAATTTGCTTATGCTTGATTTATGGCCAATTATGTGGTCGATCTTAGAATACGTTCCTTGCGGTGATGAGTAGAATGTATATTCTGTGGTCTTTGGAATGGAGTGTTCTGTAGGTATCAATTAAGTCCATTTGGTCCAAAGTCACATTGAGGTTCTGGATCTCCTGCTGATTTTTTGTCCTGATGATCTGTCTAAGGTTGTGAGTGGGGTATTAAAGTCCCCAGTTATGATGGTGTTAGAGTCAATATCTTTCTTTAGTTTTCCTAGAAGTTGGTTTATGAAAGTTGGCGCACCTATGTTGGGTGCATATATGTTTAGGATAGATATTTCTTGTTGATGGATTGAGCCTTTTATCATTATGTAGTGGCCTTCTGTATCTTTTTTGATTTTTAGTAGCTTGAAGGGTAATTTGTCTGAAATTAAGATCGCAACTCCTCCTTTCTTTTGTATTCCGTTCGCCTGAAAGTTTGTTTCCCATTCTCTTACTTTGAGTCTGTGGGTGTCCTTTCTAGTGAGGTGAGTCTCTTGAAGGCAATAGATTGTTGCCTGATGATATTTTATCCATTTTGCCATTCTATGTCTTTTCAGTGGTGCATTTAGTCCATTCACATTTAGGCTAATAATTGAAATGCAAGAGTTGATCCCTGTCATAAGGTTCTTACAGAGTTGTTCCTGTTTGTTTGTTGTCTTTCTTTGGGTTCTGGAGTTGGCTCATGTGTGTTTTTAATCTTTTGCCTGTACTCTTGTGAAGAATGTTGTTGTTCTTTTTTCTTTTTCTTCTGTGTTCAGTACTTTCTTAAGTGTTTCTTGTAGAGTTGGTCTGGTGGCAGTGTAGGTTCTTAGGGATTGGATATCTGGAAACGATTTCAATTCTCCCTCACTAATGAAGCTTAGTTTGGCTGGGTAGGTTATTCTTGGTTGAAATTGTTTCTCTTTTAGAACTTTGAAGATAGGGCTCCAGGCTCTCCTAGCCTGAAGTGTTTCTGTGGATAAATCTGCTGCTATTCTAATTGGTCTTCCCTGGTAGGTAGTCTGGCCTTTTTCTCTTGCTGCCTTTAGGATTTTTTCTTTTATAGCTACTTTGTTTAGGCAAATTATTATGTGTCTGGGAGTTGGTCTTCTCATTTGTTGTCTTGCAGGGGTTCTCTGAATCTCTTGTGTTTGAATTTTTTCATCCTTGATGAGATGAGGGAAGTTTTCTTGAATGATTTCATGAAATGTTTGTTCCAGTGTGGCTTCTGTTTCTCTCTCTGCCTCAGGAAGCCCAATCACTGTGGTTTGGTCTCTTGCAGTGATCATTCATCTCTTGCAGGTTTTGTTCTGTCTTTTTGAGTTTCTTTTCTATGCTTTTGACAGTTTGGGTTAGTTCTGTGTTTTGGTCTTCGAGCTCTGAGATTCTCTCTTCTGCTTGGCTAATTCTGCTTTCCATGCTTATTAGTCTGTTATTCATTTCCATCACAGTATTCTTTACTGCTGTTATTTCTGACATCAGCTCCTTCCTATTTTCCTCTTGTCTCTCCTCAATTTTTTAAATTCTCTCCATTAATGTCTTGATGTCTGGGTTTGTTGCATGTGACCAGTCATTCTGAGGGCTCTTCATTGTTTTTGTTCCAGAATCTGTTTTCTCAGTGTCTGATCTCCCAGGGGTCTGTGTGAGACCTATTTTCTTCTTTTAGTTTTTCTTCATTTGTGCGGTTTTTCCCCCTCCCTACTTTTTCCTTCCCTCCATGTCACCGTCTTCTTTAATTCTGTTATTCGGGGGTAAAGGGATTGGTTTTTCTTCTGTTTGTTCAATCTCCTATTCTTTATGTATGCCCTCTTACTTTGTTCAATTCTGGAGTTGCACTGTAGGTTGGGGGTGGTCCTTTTTGCAGTTTTGAGATTTACTTAAGGGGGGAGCTGTGATTCAAAATCTATCTGCAGGTCCTGGTATTCGCTGACAGGTGTGTGGATAATCTGGAACCCACTTCCCACTGCCTTGGAATCTGTCTGTGCAGTGGGGCTGTAGGTTTACTCCCTGAAATAAAATGTGGTTAGCCGAGGGAAGAGAATGGAGCAGACAGTGGGTTGAAGAGGGGGTTGGGGAGATAGAGAAGTAAGGGGGAAAACAAACGTGTGCCAACAAATGGAGAGACCTATACTGAAACAGATGAAAACAATAGACCACAGCTACTGATGAACCAACTCCCATACCAAAAAAATAAAACATATAGTGATGCTAACATACAAGCTAACCAGCCACCTTATTGGTGTGCTGTTCCTCTATACGAAGATATGGTTTACAGAGAGAAGAAAAGAGAAGAAAAGGAAGAGGAAAAAAGAAAAAAAGGAACAATACAGTAGGAATAGAATTAAGTCATTAAACTAACAGAATCAATGAAGCACACTCTGAGACTTTTCGTTTAAGTCCAATGTCCTTTCAGTTCTGATTTCTAGCTTTGTTTTCAAGCAGGTAAATTAGTTTGCAGTTAGGGTCAGTTGCCCCTGGTCTGCTGTGAAGGACAGTTCAAATCACCCTCCGTTCACCACTCTGGCCTATGTCTTTTTCAAGCTTGTTTCTCCCGTTTCGGTGTTGTTACCTTGAATCGCCAGCAGGTGGTGCTATCTCAGCTGCTCGCCCCAGAGGGGGTTGGGGCCTGACAGGAACCGGCGAGACTGGAGATGGGTGCCTACCTCAGGGCACAGGCAGGTGACTCACGGAGAGCAGGACGTCACGGTCGCAGGAGAGTTGGCAGTGATCCCAGCAGATCTTCCCTGAAGGGGCTTCAAGGACTGAAGTCGTGGATCGCCTCCGACCTGGGTGGTGCAATGTGCTACCGGCGGCGGCTGCGGTGGTTGCAGCGGCTGTGGCAGCGGCGTCTGCGCTGCAGTGGCTTTCCAGTCCGCTGTGATGCCCCAGTGGTGGCAATAGCCGAGCTCCGTATGAAGAGCAGGCTATGATTTTGGGGTCCGCAGCCCCTGGGGCGAGAGCCAGAGACCCACTGCAGTTCTCCTTTGCAGAGGGTTTCACAGACCAGGTTGCCCCATCACCATCTTGCTGGAAGTCCCCATTTTTTTGATTTTTTATAAAGATGAGTGCTCTCCAAATTGCCAAGTTGGTCTGGTCAGGTAATCCTCTCTCCTCTGCCTCCTAAAGTGCTGAGATTACAGGTCATCGCGCCTGGCTCATTTTTATCTTAATGCACATTTTAATATATAATGAGATGACTGGATGTTCCTTTCCCATTCAATCATATAAGTCAAATGCCACTGCATTCATCCTCTCCACTGTGGTCCTCCCCCCCTTAACTATAATCCACTCCTAATGTATAAAATGTAAAAGTTTGCATTCCCCAAAGATGTAACTTTTTTTTTTTGAGTTGGAGTCTCACTCTGTCGCCCAGACTGGAGTGCAGTGGCCGCTCCCGGCCACCGCAGCCTCAACCTGCTGGGCTCTGGTGATCCTTCCGCCTCAGCTTTCCAAGTAGCTTGAATTACAGGCATGCGCTACCATGCCCAGCTGATTTTTTTTTTTTATTTATTGTAGAGTTGAGGTCTCGTTGCCCAGGTGGGTGTCGAACTCGGGGGCTCAGGCAATCCACTCACCTCAGCCTCCCAAAGACGCGGGATTAGGGGCTGAGCCACCGAGCCCGGCTCAAGATGTAACTTTTTCCACTTTAGTTTGTAATTTAATTAGCTCACAAAGTTAAATAACTCTAAAAATTAAAACAGGAAAAATTCACTGTTTCTGAAAACCTTATTTAAAAAGTTAAAACTCAGAGTTACACTGTCTACAGTCTTCACTGCTAATTTTTAAATAACTGCAAAACTAAAAAGAAATCATCTTTTAACAACAACAAAAGAATCCAATGTAAAAATGACTGCTGCAATTTTTTCTCCCCAAGTTGGAAGGGGAAAAAAAATCATACCGTTTACAATTCTAAATTTTTTACTCCAAAGGAGAAGGATGTTTGTCTCTCTCCAAATAAAAATCATAAAGTGAGATATCCAGTGCTGATAATAGTAACAATAAAATCCTACTATTTCCAATTTACCTTACCTATGGATGGTAGTAACAGTCATCAACTGACCTCAAATCTGTGAAAACTTTAAGGGAAAATATAGAAAGTCTTTCTGTGGGCAGGGAGGCGATTAAAAAAAATTGTTGTGGCTCAGCCTGTAATCCCACGCCTTTGGGAGGCTGAGGTGAGTGGATTGCCTGAGCCCACGGGTTTGAGACCCGCCTGAGTAGGCAAGACCTCATCTCTACAATAAATCAAAAAAATTAGCCGGGTGTGGTAGCGTGCACCTGCAATTCCGGCTACTCGGAAGGCTGAGGCAGAAGGATCGCCGGAGCTTAGCAGGTCGAGGCTGTGGTGGCCAAGAGCGGCCACTGCACTCCAGTCTGGGTGACAGAGTGAGAGTCCCACTCAAAAAAAAAAAATTAAATTAAATTAAATTAAAAAAAAGAAAAACACTGTATTAAACTGATCAGCACAGACTGTGCTTACTTTTGAATTTCCATTCACAGATCCTTGAACAGTATTAATAAAGATCTGGGATGTTTATACCTGTTTCTTGTGTGTATGAAAAATAAGCTTTTTCTGGGGAGCAGAGTCTTCCAAAAACTTCGAAAAAAAAAGTAATATCTGTCATCTTTTTGGTTTAGAGCAACAACATACCTATTATACATGCCCCAACTTTTCACTGTGAAGAAATAATTATAAATAGTTATTACAGTTTCTGATTTTGGCAGCTAGTCAGTAGCTGTCTATACCTTGTGACAGGTATTTGAACAACCAAATGGTTCCCACAGCAGGGTCTAGGGGTAGTGCCTCTCCTTTGGCAAGTTAATGACTTGAGGCTATGACCAAAAAAAAATGCAGTTGGGTTTTGTTATGCCTATAAAGTATCATGACACAACCAACATTCAGACATGTCTTCCCATTTATGTGGTAAGATGGGTCAGGTCTGCTTTGCTTGGCCCTCTACAAAGAGTTGCATGCACATGCCCCTTATAGCCTCCTCTTCCTTATACTGTTGCAAGATGATGGTGAGTGTGTGATGTCTAATCATTATTATATCGACTTCAGGCAATGCAATAAGATAGTGCTGGTAGCTTATCAAGGATTGCTCCTGGATGCTAAATGTTAGCCTTAGATGGTCTGACTCGTGAAAGTTTTTGCAAATATATGTTAATATACTGTGATTTCAGGATAATGTAGTTGGGGATAGAAGATGCTTGATAAGTTCTCCTCCTGAGCAGGTAGAATGTTAGTATCAACAGCACAAACAAGTCTTCTAGAAGGAGTTAGGGAGACTTGAAGAGTCACATGCTGAGTACCTGTAACCCAATGTCCTCTGTGCCCTTTACTCATAATATATCCTTCACCAAGTCTCAAACTCAGTCTTCTCTGGCATCACTTCAATTTATAAAATAAAAATTAGCTGGGCTTGATTGCTCAGCCTGTAATCCCAGCACTTTGGGAGGCCAAGGTGAGTGGATTGCTTGAGTCTGCGGGTTCGAGACCAGCCTGGGCAACTTGGAGAGATTTCATCTCTACAATAAATAAAAAATTAGCTGGGTGTGGTAGCACATGCCTGTAGTTCTGGCTACTTGGAAGGCTGAGGTAGAAGGATCACCAGAGCCCAGCAGGTCTGTGCTGGGGTGGGTGTGAGTGTGTCACTGCACTCCAGCCTGGGTGATGGAGTGAGACTTCAATTAAAAAAAATCATTAAATTTTTAAAGACCTAACTGTAGCTTTAGAGTAGAGTTCATCCAAGGAGAGCAGTGCTCCTCTTTCTTCTCATTGACATCAATATCTTAAATGCACAATTGACCCTTCAAAAGGATATTCTCATTCAGTTTGAGTAGAAAATACTAGATTATCATGACTCAGCTGAGATTGTTATATTGATTGTTTCATTTGTCTTAAGGATAAATTTGCTTCAGTAAAGGACAAAATATATAGTATCCTTTATTAAAGTCTATGAATTATACTGGATTATCAACCCTCTATACCTTTTGGACTATAAAATTAGCTGTAAGAAAGCAACCTACAGAATTTCTGCATTACCAATTTTTTTTTGAGTTAGAGTCTGTGTTATCCATGCCTTCCAAGTAGCTGGAACCTCAGACATGCCACTATATCAAGTTAGTTTTATTTTATTTTATTGTAGAAACAATGTCTTGCCAAGTTGCCCAGGCTAGTGTCGAACACTTGGGCTCTGGCAATCCTCTTGCTTTCACTTCTCGAAGTGCTAGGATTGCAGGCGTGAGCCACCGAGCCCAGCCTGCATTATTATAGCTTTCAACAGAATCTGGGTATTGCTCCCTATTCCCAGATCACTACTATATCTTTTTTCCCCCTCTGTGAGAATATCAGGCTTACATGTAAATGAGTGCCACTTAATAACAGTGCATAAAGTCATCTAAATCACCTGGTAAGTCTAGGGAGGATGTTGGTGATTGCCTTTGAGTTAGACTAAAAGACTTCATCTCATACATAGTTAAAATATACTTTGTTATAGTAATCAGTTGTCTTGAAAAATCAATCACAGAGCCCACAAAGTGTCCTACTTGTTTGAGACAGTCCCTGCCAACAAACACTGAAGACACTGTGAATACACTTGTTGGCAGTCCTGTCTCTCCTATGTGTCCTCTAGATTACAAGACCTGGTTTGGACATTTGTGGGATATTCTAATTTTTCATGAATCTACTTTGCTCTACGCGAGTTGATAATATCCATGTTGTCACCCTCAAACCAAAGTTCTTTATATATATCATTTGTTGGTTTCATTCTCACTTTATCACAAGTGGAACTGATGGAATTTTTTAGCCTCAATTTCTTCTGCATGAAAAAATTCTTCTTCAGTGGCTTCTGAGTAACCTTCAATTTTGAAACTAAAAGTACTCAAGTATTTCATACACAGGAGAGATCTTCCTGCAAGTTGTTTTTTAAGCACTTCCACTATTACTGGGTCATCTGCATCACATGGAATTTCCATCAAGTGGTCACAATGGTATAATTTATACTCTCCGTTGACTCGCAATGAATCCAAGGCATTACTGCAAGCAACATTTTTTGAATTCTTTTCCTTAGCATGTCCTCTTTTAGCTTTCTGCACACATCTGTGGTTGGTACATGACCTGAAATCAAAATGATATTGAAAAAGTTTTGTTCACATACACAACTCTCACTTTCACTACATCTCCTGCAGGTTGAATTCTTTACCTTTTCTGTGTCTTTGATCATTGACATAGTGGTGGTTAAAGAGCTCTGGAAACAGACTGCATAGGTTCAAGTCCCACTGCCACCACTTGCTGTTAATGCAAACTTGGACACATTACTTAACCTCTCTATTCCTCATTTTTCTAATCTGTACTATGTGGATCCTAACACATAATATCATAGGTTATAAAGTTTATATGTGTGAGAATTAAATGGGTTTAATGTGTATAAAACTTTTAGGACAATGTCTGGCATATAATATGCACAGCAGAAATCTTAGCTATTATTATTTTATTTACAGCTACATAAGCTCTACAGTCGTTAAAATGATAAGTGCTCCTAGTTTTACAATACCGGTGTTATTTCTACTCTCCTAATCTCACTATCTTGACCATTTTATAGAAAGAAGTCAGACACAAAGCCTATAAACTCATCAAGTGGTTCTATTTTTCTTGGATACTCAAGGATTCTCAGAGGAGTAACTGAGAAAATGATCAAGCCTTCATGGTCACACCAGATACAGAACATTGCCTTGAGACCACCTATCTCACAGCCATTAGTGATGGCTGTAGGCATCACAAATACTTCTGGTTTTCAAGATCTGTGAAATAAAAGCACAATATCAGATGGACCATCCATGACAACATAAATAAAATATGTCCCCAGACAGTAGTTTATAGCAAGATTATACATGCAGGTGAACACACTTATTCACCCAGAGATGGTCGATATTTAAAAGAAGTTTTCTGCTGCACTCAGCCTTCTTCCTTCTCTACAAGAGAGAATACAATTTGGTTTTTGGTTTTTTTTAGTTTTGTTAAAGAATCGATAGGAGATGCTCACTGGCAGAGAGTAAAGTACAAGTGTGGTGCTAGTTGAATGTTGACTACAGTTGTAGAAGGAATATATGTGGAACCACCTCTTAACTAGAGCTTGCTTAAGTAATTGGATAAATCTGCTGCTGACAAACAAAATAAAGGCAGAGACTGAACTAATTTTACTTATTCTCTAATTTTAGAGAAGATTTCACAAGAACACCCTGCTTTAGTAAGAAACAGATGTTTCCCTGTATGGGTTCTCTCTGTCTCAAGAACCACTTTTGTCCACATCCAACATGCATAAATATTTCAGTAATTTGGCATCTGCTTTGTATGTAGAAATCTAGAAAGTTACTCTTAGAACTATGCTTTTCTGAGATCAAGCATTTGTCATAAATCACATAAAAAATAAGTTGAGAAACCTAAAAAAAAAGAAACCTAGAAAGATGATCACTCCTGCCCTAATTACAACAACAAAATCCCCACAAAATAATTTTCTTGAACCTACCGGAGAGTTGAGGTTAGGGTGACCAATGGACTTGCCCAGTTTTAGAACTGAAAGTCCCATATACTGGGAAATCCTCAGTACTAGGCAAATTGGAAAAGTCAGTTACCCTAGCAAGGGTCTCAGGCCAATTAGGCAGCTTGAAATCCAAAGAAAGGCTGTCCCCACCAAGGAGCAATAGGATGAGAGTACTGAAGAAAGGATATCAAGTCTAGTTAAAATTGTCAATGAATTGCTAAAGGTCAAGTGTGAACTAGTGTAAAACAGTGTAAAACTCCTGGAAGCCTCAGACACCAAGAAAGTTGGTTTCTACTTTCAATCTCTTCTCCATGGTCTCTACTGGGTACTGATGAGAAAGTGCTGGGATAAGGCAGGAGACCAGAGAGCTTCTGTTGATGACGGAGTTCTGTTAGGGGAAGTAAGTTCCTGTTGCGGAAAAGACAAAAAGCCCTGCCTAGACACTACATGCCTAAGTCTGAAGTTGAACCAGGATGTCAGAGTCCTCTGGCCCCCACTACCAAGACAACAAACACCAGGCAACAATAGCCAGGAAAGGCAAAAGCACAGAGAGAGACCCATTTGTGGCACAGGATCATTGGGAAGGCTGGAAGCTTAGAGTGAGAAAGGGACATTGAGAACACATTTTAGCACTCCACCCTAATCATGAGGTAATATTAGAGAGAATTGAACCTGGTGGTATACTAAAGGTGGAACAAAAAAACCCAAATCCAGCTTAACTACTGAGTAAACTGATTCAACACCCCACATTACTGGACTTGCGAAAGAAGCATGCTTATTTGTGGTGTAGATTAATTTAATCTCTGCTCTTCTGCTATTTTATCAGATGCCTGGCATTTAATTTTAAAAATTATTGGACACACAAAAAAGAAAGAAAAAATAACTCACTGTCAAAAGCGAAAGCAACCAACAGAACCAGACTCAGAGGTAACCTAAGTGCTAGAACTATGAGAGAGGAAATTTAAAATATCTGATTAATATAATATAGTAAGTCTCCTACACACAAATGAGTCCCATCCTGAGAGTGCATTCATAAGTCCAATTTGTTCATAAGTCCAACAGTTAGCTTAGGTACCCAATCTACATGACCAACTATATAGTACTGTACTGTAGCAAGTTTATAATACTTTTCACATAAATAATACATAAGAAACAAATACACACACAAAATAAACATTTTAAATTTTACAGTATAGTACCTTACATGCACATGGCAATGTACACCAGACATGTGAACTAACTTACGTGATTGGACATGTAAACACACATTTGTATTTTTTTTTTTTGAGTTGGAGTCTCACTCTGTTGCCCAGACTGGAGTGCAGTGGCACACTCCTGGCCACCACAGCCTTGACATGCTGAGTTCCCGTGATCCTTCCACCTCAGCCTTCCAAGTAGCTGGAACTACAGGCGCGTGCTACCACACCGGGCTAATTTTTTGATTTATTGTAGAGATGAGGTCTCACCAAGTTGCCCAGGTGGGTCTTGAACCCATGGACTCAGGCAATCCACTCACCTCAGCCTCCCAAAGTGCGGGATTACAGGCTGAGCCACCGGACCCAGCTACGTTTGTATTTTTTAAAGTTTGCAACTTGAAGATTCATATGTAGGGGACTTACTGTGATCATATATATTAAAGGTGCTAGTGGAAAAATGGACAGCAATATGAGTGAACAGATGGGGAATTTCAGCAGAGATTAAAAACGGTGTACACCAAATGGAAATACTCAAAGTAGAAAACAGGGTAACAGAGATAAAGTAGTCTAAAAATGGCAATTTACAGCTAGGGACAATTTTCCCTTTCAGAAGACATTTGGTGATGTCTGGAGACATGCTTGGTTGTTGTAGTGGGGGTAAGGGTAGAGATCAGAGTGCAGTGCTACTGGTATCCAGTGGGTATAGAGGCCAGAAGTGCCGTTAAACATCTTACAATGCACTGGCCAGCCCCATACCACAGAGAATTATGCAGCCCAAAATGTCAGTAGAGCCTAGACCACTCTAGTCTGACGAATAAAAAAGAGAGAAGACACAAATCACCAATATCTGGAATGAAGGAGGGGACAACACTACAGGTCTCAGGACATTAAAAGGATAGGACAATTTCACAAACAACTGTATGCGCATAAAGTCAACAACATAGACAAATGGGCAAATTCCTTACCAGACAGAAACTACCAAAGCTCAGTTAAGTACCTAGCCTAAATAGTCCTATGTCCACTAAAGATGCTGAATTTGTAGCTAAAACCTTCGAACACAGAAAACTACAGGCCCAGATGCCTTCATGGCCAAGAGTCAGAGGTCTGGACAAGACTAAACTAGCCCTTCTGGGTGCACATCTCCATGAATTCTTGAACTTCAACTTCCTGGAAATTGCAGGCAGTCTAGAATTCCAGCTTATTTCTCCCAAGGTAACAGTTCCCATTCCTGTTATGCTTTCAGGGATCAGTCTGTCTCAGAGCACTGACTTGCTCATGGCTGAGAGGTGCTGTTGCATAGAAGTTTGGCCTTTGCAAGGTGGGTGAGAGAGAAGCCTCAGAAAAGCAATGATTTGAGCTGGTGGTCAAGTTTCTCCCCCCACTCAATTTGCCAAGGATTTTCTGCCTACAGCTTCCTTGCTTTTGTATGAAATTCCATGTCCGTGTGATGGTAGATCCTCCCAAGCTGATGGGGCAGACTCACTGTTGTCACTGCAGGTGTCTAGGGGGATGAAGATCCAGGTTCTGGGCTTTGGTCAAATAGTGAGGCTGATGAGTCAAGGCAGTTCAGGAGCACAGCTGGGATGGAGCCTCATGATGGGACAGGTAAGCAGTGAACGGGCAAAGAATAGTCAGGAGAGGTAACTCACAGACAAAATATTTCCAGAGGAAGATTGAACTAAGATTGAACTAAGATTGAACTAAGATAAACTAAGATTGAATCACTCAAAAAAAAAATATGGGCAATATCAAAGCAAACTGCAGCTACACCAGTGAAGCCACCCAAAGGTTGGGAGGATGACCGCAAATGCTCTGATTGCTACCACAGATGCTGGGACAGACTCTTTCACTGTATAGTTCTTCAAGGCAATCCATTAGTAATAGGTTCTGTACTGAGGAACTTCACATCCCAACTCACTTGGGCCTCAGCTCTCTTAAGGACACATGCATAGGGTTATTTTCCAGAAAACTCTAAGGCTTTAGGAGGATTGGGTTAGGACCAGTGCCCCAAGAACATTGATTTAGAGCTGACATCTTGTCTCTTTACACTGCTTTTTTTTTTTTTTTTTTTTTTTGAGTTGGAGTCTTACTCCATCACCCAGGCTGGAGTGCAATGGCACGCTCACAGCCACCCCAGCGTCAACTTGCTGGGCTTAGGCCATCCTTCCGCCTCAGTCTTCCAAGTAGCCAGAACTACAGGCGTGAGCTTCCATGCCTGGCTAATTTTTTGATTTATTGCAGAGATGGGGTCTCGCCAAGATGTCCAGGCTGTTCTCGAACCTGTGGGCTCAAGCAATCCTCCTACCTCGGCCTCCCAGTGTCCTGGGATTACAGGCTTGTGCCATCTTGCCCGGCCCACACTGCTTTTAAGAGCCATTGAAACACTAAAGATGAAGATATCGCAGTCTACCTATTATATATTTCATAACTAAAGGAAACTGCTCAAATGAGAGCTGAAATTTATGGACAATTTTCTGTCCCTATCAGACTAGAGCATCGGGCAATTTCTTCACTAAAGGAAATTACTTTTTAAAGTGGTGTTATTGACAAAAAGGAAGTCAGGCCAAGGATGCTAAAATATCACAGTCTGTAACAATATAACTTGCAGTGAAAGTTTGTGAGGTGACCACCTTCCTTGATGACTTCTGTATTCCTTTCTCTGCAGTTTCTTTATAATTTACTTTTGCAAAACTGGACAAATAACCAAAGCAGTAGAAACATCTCTACCAGCAACTGAGTTGGTTCTAGTGCCACAACTGACAGAAGCTCGAGCTTTTCTTTCCTACAGAAGTGACTGTAATTTTACAGTCCTACACCCCTGTGGTTAGGCTGCAGTTCTTTAACTGCCAAGTAAGATGTGTTTTTATTGGGGGGGCAGTTTTTCTGAGCATTTTATTTTATTTTCTTATTTTTTAGAATCGGAGTCTCATTCTGTCGCCCAGACTGGAGTACAATGGCACGATCACAGCTACCGCAGCCTCGACCTGCTGGGCTCAGGCAATCTTCCTGCCTCAGCCTTCCAAGCAGTTTGGGACTACATGCACGTGGTACAATGCCTGGTTAATTTTTTTAATTTATTGTAGAGACAAGGTCTCACCAAGTTGCCTAGGCTGGTCTTGAGCCCTTAGGCTCGGACAATCCTCTCACCTCCACCTCCCAAAATGCTGGGATTACAGGCGTGAGCCAAAGGGCTAGACTCTCTGAACATTTTAAGTAAGTTATTTCCAATACTTTATGAGTCACGTACACAATTTAAAATTTTCTAGTAGTCACATTAAAAAAATTAAAAGGAGCAGGTAAAATTAATTTTAATACACTTTATTTAAACTACTTATCCAAAATATCATTTGAACATGTAATTAATAGAAAAAAATAAAAGATCTTAAATGTAAAATGAGACTTTAAAATCTGTTGTGCATTTTACACTTGTTTCAGATTAGCCACATCTTATTTCAGACTAGCCACATTTCACGTGCTCAACAGCCACATGTGGTTCGTGGCTTTGGCGCTGGGCAGCCCTTTGGAACCTCTTGGGTTCCCTTCATATGCAGTCTCTTTCTTCCCTCCACATCATGCAGCAATGTAGTTCCCCTCTACACCCACCTGCATCAACCCTTCCAGGGTGCCTGTGAAAGCCCTGTCACTCCATTCATGCATGGTCAGTTGATTCCTCACCGCCTCTTTCCTCAGGTGGGAAACCAAACACAGTTGTCCTCAGAGGTGTGGGCACTTTTACATTTGGGACGTTCATTCTTCACAGGCCCTGAAATATAATGAGAAGGAGTGGAGTGTGGGTACTGGGTCACAAAATCTCATGGTTCCAACAACTCTCGGCTAGTTAGTTAATAGACTCACCCCTCCTCTGTCTTAGCAACTACTGACAGGTGTAGAGAAGAATCCTTTCCAACTATATTGTTATATAATTAAATGTCAGTTTTTGGGAAAAGATGAGAGTTGGGACCAGGCCCAGTGAAAACGTGAGGCCCCTTGTTTAAAAACGAAGTTCAGGATTGTGACAGCAGAGCATTAAAATAAGCACAGGGCCCTTTAAGTGACTATAAAGGTTGTGTAACATTGAAGTGGCAAAAGACTAACAACATAACTAGCTACATTTTAGATTGAGGAGGGTGGGCGAAGGGCCATCTGGCCTCTGTTCATGCTTGCATATAGGCAAGAATAATATTAAAGATTTAAAGGAAGAAGGAGACCATTAACCATGGACAAAGAGATCTCACCACTTTTCCCAGATCCCTCCCAGAGCCTATAATAGTCTGTAGCTCTTGGCCATCTCTTGAACTCGCCCCCCCTTCCCCTTTGCCTTGATAAAAGCTGAACAAAGCACACAGAGCTTGAGATGGGTCTTTAGGATGCAGCACACCATCTCAGTTTTGCTGGCACTCTGAAATAAAGTCACATTTCTTGCTCCAACTCTTGTCTCTCGACTTATTGGTTGTCATGGGGTGAGCCGGATGGTTTTGGATTTGATTGCAGTTAGAACCTCCATGAAACTGGTCATGGTGGGGGCACATGTTGCTGAATGAATCCAGATGCATAAAAGGCAAGAAAGTGGTGAGATTCCCTGGGCTATCTTTGAGAAACTGAGACGGTAAAAGAGACTCCAAAATCATATCTATTGGAATTCACAGAGGAAGAGGAAATGTTTGAGCCTGCCAAAGTGTTTGAGCCTGCCAGAACCCCTTGGAAAGAGGTAGTGAGCCATGAAGTAGGTCGATAAGACGCCTGACTTTACTGATGAAACCACTGATTAATCGTTGCCACTCACATCCCAGGTAATTCTGTGGACCCTAGTTGGGCAACAGATGGACGTCTGAAAAGGCGACTTGTAGGCCTGAACATGATCCCTTCAAGCCTACTTCATTGTCGACCTTCCCTCTCTGCAAGCAGGGAACAGGCGTGACTATTGGTGGTCTCCAGAAGCTACTCCTGTTGGAGATGGCTTGAGCTATGTTATAGTCCAGCCTCCGACCCTCAAGCCGAGTCACCCCCTTGCTCCAGCAGTCAGGGGCCCAGGCCGAGGATGAGGAGGGAGCTTTCCTTAGCCGTGCCTGGACGCCCCTCTCTCTCGCCCGCACTTCTGCTTCTCGCCACTAGAGGGACGCAGAGCTCCATCTGTGAGAGGCCCGGGCGCTGGCAGAAAGGGGCGGATCCAGGTCTGGGCGCCACGGACGGAATCGACTCCCTTGCGTCTGAAGATCCCGAAGGCGTTGCCACTACCTGGCCTAGCTGAGGCCACCTTGTCGCAGGAGCCTCGGTGTGTCTGCGATTCCTCGCCCTCCTGGCGTTCGGGGGCAGCAACCGCCCAGGTTGCACGGGCTCCACGGAAAGAGGGCTCCGAAGCGCGCGGCGACCCCAGCGCTGTTTCCCTGGCAACCGGCCACGCTCCTCTCAGCTGCATCCGGCTGGCGGCGGGACTCCTCCGGCCACGTGTGGTGCGACTCCCGCTCACCTCACCTCCAGGGCTGTCTGTTCTTCCTTAGACCTCCGTCTTGCCGTGGCGCGTTGTTCACCTCCTTTGGCACACAGTGTGCCTTAACAATCATCTGCTGGGCACACGAATAAAAGATTACACGTGCTGGGTGGGGCGCGGTGGTTCCAGCCCGTAATCCCAACACTTTGGGGGCCGAGGGGAGAGAATTGCCTGAGCCCAGGGGTTCAAGACCAGCCGCGGCAACTTGGCGAGACCTCGTCTCTGCAACAGATAAATAAATAAATGAAAATTAGCCGGGCGTGAGGGCGCACGCCTGTGGTTCCCGCTACTTGGAAGGCTGAGGCGGAAGGACCGTCGGAGCCCAGCGGGTCGAGGCTCCGATGGCCGTAAGCGTGCCACGGCACTCCAGCCAGGGCGACAGAGTGAGACTCTTAATTAAAAAAAAAAAAAAAAAAAAAAAGGAAGAAAGAGAAAAGAAGAGATCTCGCACGCTATGGCGTGGGCGGGCGAGAGGCGGGAAGTTCTGTTCCCGCGGGTCCGCGACCGAGAAGCGCCAAGGCCTCAAGGTGGGGTCCTCTTGCCCATCGAGCCCACCTTGGGCCCCTCGGAGACCGCGACCACCACTCAGTACAGTCCCTTCCTTGCTCACAATTTTCTCATCTCCCTGCCTGTAGTCAATATGCCCTTCCCCGAAAGCAGATATTTTATGCAACTAAATTTTAAATAAGTCATGTATTTAAAAATAACATTAACGAAATAGAATTCCCACTAGAGCAAGTATCTGTATTTAGTGATTTTACTCCTAAATCTAGATGAAGGAACGTCAGATCTCCCTTGTTACTTATGAGCGGTTTACCTCTTGTTACCTTTGCAGTAACTGAGAAAGTACATTGAAACCATTTCAAACAAATATGTAGTTGGAAATGCGGTTATAAGAAGTTGACCTTGGCCATTGCTTTGCTAAGCCACGGTATGACCATGTGGCTCCTTGAGCCATGGTCGCCGTGTTTCCTAGCCTTGGCCTTTTCCCCTCCCTTGGGGAGGTGAATCTCCTCTCTCTCTCTAATTTAGTTTTTAAATAAACGATATTTTCCAATTTTAAAAAAGGAAGTGTATCTTCTTTCCAAATAAGTGAATATAAAAGTTCAGTTTTTAAATAAACGATATTTTCCAATTTTAAAAAAAGGAAGTGTATCTTCTTTCCAAATAAGTGAATATAAGATCTCAAACCTTTCCTAATTACACCAATTAAATCACACAATGGTGGAACAGGTGTCTTACCTACGTTATTCTGTAAATATTTATGTTCTTCTACATAATCACAAATGAATTAATCACACAGATCTTTACTCATCATAATTTTTAAAACTGTATTCAAATAAATTAGTACATTTCTAAATCTTTCTTTAAGCCCATCCTTATTTAACTGATACAGAGATAGAAATTTTGAAAGATCTTGGTAAGTGAGGTTAACACAATACAAGATTTGTTGCTAAATCTCACCATAATTAGTTCATTTTTAAAAAGACTGATCTTATTTTCTTGTGTTTTATGGAGGACTTAACTTTTCAAATGTAGCTGAAATATACGTCTATTTCACATTTCTATTTTTTACTTTTTAATTAACTGAAACAAAGCATTCCACAGTCATTTCAAATAGTGAACAAAAGATTTCTAAAATATTTTTCTTCAAAGACCCATCTAATTTCCATGTGCAGGATAAGACATTCAAACTTTTATTTGTTGTTAATATGGAAACTCCTTATTTTTCTATGCTCTAGAACTTTCCAGAGAGCATTAGTATTACCTCTATTCTTTTTTTATATTGAGAAATTGTCCCATGTTAAACGTCTTGACATAGTAGTTTTGAGAAGACAAGTATTTGAAAAGTTTTAAATAAATCTATAGTAACAAACTCATTTAGAACAATTTTAATAAGTTAAATTTTACTAAAATTCATTTTATTGGAACGTTATCTATTTCATCCATGTTTTCAAATTTAGTTGCACAGTTTAGCAAAGTAGTTTCTTATGGTTCTGTTAAGTTCATCTCTATTTCCTGTACCATATCTTATTTTATCTAATTGCATTTTCCCTTTTAAGTAGTTAGGCTAATGGCAGACTTATTTTATTGCTTCCTGACCAGAAAAGAGCCAGCTTTTAGACCTTTAAGAATTATTCTATCCTGGCTCAGTGACTCAGCCAGTAATCCCAGCACTTTGGGAAGCCGAGGTGAGTGGATTGCCTGAGCCCTCGGGTTTGAGACCCGCCTGGGCAACTTGGCGAGACTTCATCTCTACAATAAATTAAAAATTAGCCGGGCGTGGTAGCACGTGCCTGTAGTTCCAGCTACGTGGAAGGTTGAGGTGGAAGGATGGCTGTGAGCTTGCCACTGCACTCTAGCCTGGGCGACGGAGTGACACTATGACTCAAAAAAAAAATCTGACTTTTTTCCTGTTTTTGAATTCATACTACACCTACCCTTTTCTTTATTAATTCACTCCCTCTACTGTCCTTTTATTTTTATTGTTATTCTTCTAACTTCTAAACTTGGATGCTTACTTTATTTTATTTTATTGTTGTTTATTAATTTAAGAATTTAGTTTATACAGTTTCCTCTGGATACTGCTATAGCAGTATCTCATGGGTTCCAGTATGTAATGTGATAATTATTATTCACTTGATCCAATAATTATTTAAAACTGTGAGAGTAGGGCAGCCCCCTCAGTCCCCTCCCACTGTGGGAGCTTTTCTGTCCTCTTAAATCCTGCTTAAAACAATAAAATAAAATAAAATTGTAAAAGTAAAATTTCCAGATGGTAAGATAATTCTGCTTTAAACATTTATTGTAAGATTTTAGTTTTTATTCTTTGTTATTAGAGAATATTATCTAAATAACGTTTTTCTATTAAAAATTATTAATTTTTTTAGCCCAATATGTGAGCAATTTTCTTGATTGCTATCTTTCATGGTTTCTTAGAAAGAAGGTACGTTTTCCCCTTCAGGGTGTGTAATTTGGCATAGAATACATCAAGTTATTACACTGTTTAGGTCTCTTCTATTCTTATTTATTTATTTATTTATTTATTTTTCATTTGGAATTTTTTGGACTAAGAGTGATGGCATCTTCTTTTTACTGACATATTTTTAATCTGCTTTCCTTATAGCTCCTGCCATTTTTGTTTATGGACATTGGTGTTAGGTTTCTTGGTGCATAGATATTCATGATTGTTATTTGAACTGTTAATTGTGTGCTTTATTACTATAAAGTACTCCTTATGATCTCTTTTAAGAGGGTTTCCCATATACAGCACTAAAAATTGACTTGTTTGGGTCCCTATTGACTAAAGAATTTGTACTAATGTGTATTTAATTCACTCATCCTTTTTTTCCCCCCCGAAAAATCCAGTTTATTTTCCATGTTGTGGACAGATCCTGTCTGGGATCGGCTTTTCTGCATGTGTAATAATTTATCAAACTAGCTTTTCTTTTCCATCAACTCTGAAAATCCTGGTCTGACAACACACTCAAATAAAGCTCTGGAAAATCACCTCTTAAAATATGGAAGAATATGAGGCAAGCCTCTCCTGTAACAATTACCGCACTATGGCTAAAGAGCAATTTAAAAGGTAACTAAGTATAACACTTGAATTCAGGAAATGTTTTAGTGCACTTCCTTCCAGTTTTAGCCAACATGCTACATTTTTTTTTTTTTTGCTTTTTGTTGTTGTTGCTGTTGTTCTTTTTTTGGAGGGGAGTGGGTGTGCACAAAGTGGACTTGAAGATTCCCATTGTACAAAAAAGATTTGACTCTGCAAGCAAACAAGTGTAAACTGTCTTTTTTTTCTTAAGACCTGAACATTTTAAGGCAGAAGCTTTGCAAAACATTACACAATTTTTATTATGAAATGAGAAAATCTCATGTTACATCGTCATGTTGCTAGTCAGAGAAATGCCACAGTGTTGAAGAAAGTCAATGTTGAATCAACCAAAGTCCTCATTTCTACAGCATTCATTTACAAAGAAATAATGTTCAACACAGCGCAACACAACATTCTTGGTTTTCTTCATATTGAAGTCCCCCCAAACAATTTTCGAATGGGGCATTTCACTACATAAATTATAGTTCTTAATTTTTATAAAGTATCACACTAAAATTTCTAAAGCTGTTAGGATATCCTTTACACACCGTCATCATCCAATGGAATTCACTCATCTTTTATAGTAAGAAGTCAAAGGTATTATTGGATGTGACCTAAATAAATCAGGTAAAAATAATATAAATTTATTTAGTAGCACAAAGGTAAATGCTATGAAAAATAGCAACTAAATTAACAAGTAACCTCCAAAGCTAATTTTAATTGATTGCTCTCAGCTATGGTGGGCTGGAGCCAGCTCATACCAGCTAACAAGATCTCTCTTCTCAAATCCAGCAATCTCAGAGTCATAGCTTGACATTGGCCATGGTGGAAGTAGTACACCATGGAAATCAGCAAAGCTATAGGTAAGCTGTTTTGTTTCTTTTACCCCACTCCATCCCAAGTCCTATTGTTAAGAATTTACTAGCACACACCACTGGTTATTATTAAGTCTGGTTTACTTCTGTCACATTATTTTGTTTTGCTTTCGTGTTGCAATATCTACCATGAAATATGCTCTGTAATTTGAAACACATTTTAATTTGTGTGTTTATTTTGATATTTTGAAAGTATTTTTAATCTAAAGATTATTGTTATAACCATAATTTAGGATAAAACTTTTTTTTTTGAGTTGGAGTCTCACTCTGTCGCCCAGACTGGAGAGCAGTGGCCGCTCCCGGCCACCACAGCCTCAACCTGCTGGGCTCCGGCGATCCTTCCACTTCAGCCTTCCAAGTTGCTGGAATTACAGGCGCGCGCTACCACGCCCGGCTCATTTTTGACTTAT
Organism: Carlito syrichta; assembly: GCF_000164805.1. Lineage (NCBI taxonomy): Eukaryota > Metazoa > Chordata > Mammalia > Primates > Tarsiidae > Carlito > Carlito syrichta. The sequence goes on from NW_007246429.1 coordinate 503,667, forward strand.
TGTAGAGATGAGGTCTCGCCAAGTTGCCCAGGCGGGTCTCGAACTCGCAGGCTCAGGCAATTCACTCACTTCAGCCTCCCAAAGGCGAGGGATTACAGGCTGAGCCACCGAGCCCGGCTAAGATAAAACTTTTAATCCTCTGACAGCATCTATTAACTCCACACTGTGAGCAGTCACAAATTAGTATATTTCCTTTTTCTTCCCTTTACTCCTCAATTCAATTTTCGTTGCTATCTTTCTTAGCATCTATCTCTACTACTAAGTAAAATTCTGCTATTTTTGCTTGATTTATCAGTTTTCAATGATATATTTCGAGCCCTTGCTATGAAGAATGAGTGAATTCAACATACATTAGTACCTACTCATTCTACAAATTCTTTTCTCAAATCTGCTAAATATATAATTTCTTTACTGTCAGGATTACTACATTTGCATTCTGTTCTGTTACTACAATCCTTGCATTTACTTTAATCTTTCTCCTATAGTAGATTCAATCTCAGTGCTGGTACTTTTTTTTTAATCTCTTATCTGACTGAAGTTCATCACACAGTATTTTCTACAGGAAAGGCTCATCAGATACTCACAATGCATATTTCTTGCCATTAAATTGGAATGACATTTTGAATTAGTAAAATATTATTTGCTTACAATTTCTCTTCTTGAGGTTTTTATAAGCATTGTTCCACTATTTTCTGGTTTACAATTTGCTCTGGGGAAATTTGAGGTCAGCCTTATTCTTTTCCTTTGTAAATTACTTAATATTTTTGCATAGCTTCCCAAAGGATTCTTTGTCTTTGAAGTTGAGTGGCTTTATTACAGTATGTCTCTGGGTTACTTTTTTCTGAGACACAGTATGCGGCTTTTGGGGGGGGTTACTTTGTTTTTACATTTTAATAGAATTCTCTTAAATTTTGGAAAGTGTTTATAAATCATTTCTTTCATTTTTATCCTGGTCTATGTTTAAATATAGAGATTACAAATCTCTATATTTAGGCTATTTATATAGACTTTCCTTTTGTATCTTTCCTATCTGTTATTATCTTCTGTTATCCTTTTTAACACTTTTTCTCTATTTTTAAGTGCTTTTCTCTAAGTCCATTACTGAGTTTTCACAGTTTGTATTTTCCCTGTACTAATCCCATAGTCACATTTTTTTCTTCAATGACTTAATTTTTGTTCACTTCTTTTTCTAAACTGTGCTAGCATATAATCTCTATCTATTGCTTTGTCAGTTCTTCTTTGATCTCATGCATTTCTGTATTTATATATATTATATATGTGTGAGTGTGTGTGTGTCTATATATAAACATACATTATATAGCATATAGTAGCCCTTCAGTATCCATGGAGTATTGATTCCAGGACCTTTCACGAATACCAAAATCCACAGATGCTTAAGATCCTGATTTAAAAAAAGGTTTAGTACTGGCATACAACATACATACCACCTCCGGTATACTTTAAGTCAACTCTGGATTACTAATACAGTATAAATGCTATGTAAATAGTTGCTTTACTGTATTATTTAGGAAATAAGGACAAGAAAAAAAAAGTACATGTTTAGTGCAATTTATTTTTGGAATATTTTTTATCCTCAGTTGGTTAAAGCCATCAATGTGGAACCCACAGATATGAAAGACTGACTGAATATATGTATGTACATATGTGTGTGTATATGTATGTATATATATACAGCCTATATATATCTTGCACATTTATATATGTGTATGTGTCTGCTTCATTAAATCTTAAAATTGCATGACAAAATATTCACAATTTTCAAGTTTTCAAGCCAATTTTTTTTCTCCTGCTAAAAGTCTTTTGTAACCTATTTATTTATTTGTTTTCTTCTTTTTCTCATTTGTCCTTATAGGATCTTTTGCAGTTCTTTTTGGTGACCCCATTTTTTACTGGATTGAGTTTTGTCTGCATCAGATATTTATCGGAGGTTTATATAGGGATGGATCCAGGACTCTGTTTAAGGTGAGCAGAAAAATTCTTTTCATTCTGGCTTCTACACATGCATTTTTACAGCCTTTAGTTGTCCCTAATAATGGAAAAGGCAGCTACAGAGCTTTTCACTCTAAGTTTCTTTCCTTTCCCTAACATATAGGTAGACTGTCTTCTGAAATTGTGTCTTGTCTATATAGTTCCACCTTGCCTCCTCCATTTTTCATATCAAAACCAGGTCCAGGGAACCTGCTATTGTCTGTATATGATATTCTTTTAGTTACAAACCAAATATTTCGGTTTTGCTTAGAGTGTGTCCTTGTCCTTAGAAAGTCTACTTTATGTACTTTATCCTCTCTTTTTGAGACCTGTAGCTATGGGCATCCTCTTTCCATTTCCTCCCACACTCTTCTTGACTTCTTCTGCTTTCCCTGTCCTTTCCTGTTTCCTCTAGTTTTGTAAGGAGAGGTGTCAGTGATTTCATTTTATTTTTAAAAATTTTTTATTTTAAAGATGTGGAGTACAATTTAGGTATACAAATGCTCATTTTGTAGGTACCTTTTCATTTTTTTAAAAGAAAAAATTTACATTTCTGCTTCTCATTCTGTTGGTTGGCTTGGATTTTGTTAAGGCTCAAAAAACAATATCCCAAAAAGAAGGCCCCAAAAGCAAAAGTTTTTCTCTGACCTTCTCCTGCCCTTGTGTCTCTCAGTCCCATTTTCCCCTGACTCTAGTTATAGAAACTAGAGTGCCTCATTCCCAAGTTAGGAACCAAAACCCCTTTTCACCAAAGCCAGCCATCAGACCTAAAAATATTACTCTAACTTTCCTTCTGTCCTATCTGTGTAAAACTAGCCTGAAAGAAATTATCTGATCTACCTTGTTTGACTGAGGTCATAAGACCTCCATTCCAGAGAGGGTCCTGCCCCACACTAGGAAGAAAGGAAGGAAGGCTCCTACAGGCCAAGAAGAATCTAGACAGATAGACCTTCCCAGGTTTCCCCACTCAGTACATTGGCATTAGGTCATTTTTATCCAATCATATTCCTACAGGAATGTCCATACTTTGCTGAACCTAAGCATAAAAATAGACAACCTCCCTTGCATCTTTGGGTCTTCATTCTGAAGGTTCCCATATATACAAGTTAAATAAATTTGTATGCCTCTTCTCTCCAATCATTCTGTCATTTGCGAGTTGATTTTCAGTGAACTTAAGAGGGCCAAGTATTGACCTCTAAAGTTGATTTCCTGGAAGAGAAAGAAATGAATACTTTAGGCCCATCTTCAAACCAGCAGTCTTTAAACCTTACTTTGCTGAAGTTTAGTCAATTGCAGTTTCCAACTTACAGTCACTAAGACTTATTGAACATATTGTTTTATGTAGTAGGAGAAAGGAACATATAGGGAAATGTAACCAATGAGAAATTTCTAATAGTGTTCCTAGAATGAAAGGGCTTAATAAAGAAAGAAAAAAGAAATTTCCAGCAGTGGATGTCTTAATCCTTTTAGGCTGCAATAACAAAATACCACAGACCAAGTGGCTTATAAACAACAGAAATTTATTTCTGGCAGCTTGGAAGTCCAAAGTCAAATCACCAGCATATTTGGTGTTTGGATGGCCTCCTTCTTGGCTCATAGATGGCAACTTCTTACTCCATGATAGAAGGGACAAATGAGCTCTCTGGGGTCTCTTTTATAAGAGCACAAATCCCCTTTATGAGGACTCTGTCCAAATCCCCTTTATGAGATCTCTCATAAATGTTCCATTTTCTAATACGCTTACATTGGGAATTAGGTTTAAACATACACATTTGGTGGGCAGGGAGACTAAAATTCCCAGTCTATAGCGGTGGATACTTCACTTACTGCATGTATATTTTTTGAATACCTAGTATGGTGACTCTTCCCTGACCTTTGTCCTAGTAATGAGCTCTTCTAGCCAGATAGGTGGTATTAGTTTGGAGCCTAAATAGATAAAGAATGCATTTTTCTTTCCCAGGTCCCCCATTCCCTGTGTGATGCAAATTATCACAACCATTGTTGTCTCATGAGTTCTCTTCTCCTTTGTCACCTGAAAATTCCTTACCATCAGAAATGCACTTGACATACCCTTGGTCTTCTTTCAACTATGGATGTCGATGTTCCTATCTCCTGGGAACCCCTGAAATGAAACCACAAAAAGACACTTTATACTGTGATGATGGAAATAAAGCCTTACAGTCTGCCTGTCATAAAAACCTCTCCATTGCGAAACCCTTCCTTGGCTGTTTTTAGGGCAGAAGATTTCTTCACATCATCAAATTGGAAACTCCTTTTTTCCCCTGTGTCAATTCCTCTGTTTCCTGTTCAGATCTTCATCTTTCTTGACTTATTTCTTCATTTTGGGGTAATACTTTAATAGCCTGTTAAGAGTGAGTACATGAGAGAAGGATTTTTTCTTCAGGTATTATATGTGTGAAATGTCTTTATTCTTTCCTCATTTTAATTAAAAAAATCTGGATTGGAGATAATTTATCTTAGAATGTTGAAAGTCTTGCTCCCTCTGCTAGCTTTTAGGGTTGCTGTGTAGAAATCCTGTGCCTGACTGGTTCTTGAACTTCTGTATGTGACCTTCATTTCCCCATCTCTGGAAAATTTTAGGATCTTTATTACCAGCACTCTGAAGTTTTATAATAATTTCCTGTGGCTCTTTTGATAGTCAATATGCCATACCTCCCCTGGGCCCCTTAAATCAAGAAATTCATGTTTTTCAGTTCTGGGAAATTCTTTTTTAAAATTTTCTCACCTTCATTTTCTCTCTCTCTCTCTCTCTCTCTCTCAAGCTTGTATTATCCAAATAATGCATCTCTTGGAGTGATTCTCTAATTTTCTTGTCTCTTCTCTCTTATATTCTATTTCTTTGCCCTGTTTTTGTTCTTTCATAAAAATCTCAACTTCACCTTCTAATTATTTTCTTCCAATTTTAATTTCTCCTAGAGACTCTTTTAAACTTTCTGAGAGCTCTTTTTTATTCTCCAAGCACACTTTTTTTAAAATAGCTCCATTCTTGTTTTATGTATGCCATCTCTTTTCTTATCTTTCAGAGGGCATTAATTATAGGGCATTAATTATAGGTCTTTTTCTGCTTCCTGCATTGTCTCTCCTTAAAGTTCCATTTTGTCTGTTTGCCTTTGTGTCTTTTCCATTATATGCTTTCTTCAAATGTCTTGTGATTTTTGTCTGCCTCTTCCTATATTAAGAGAGGCACTAAAATGCTGATTGGTCACTAGTCATCAAAGAAATGTCAATTAAAACCACACTGAAGCCCACTTGGTGGCTCAGCCTGTAATCCCAGCGCTTTGGGAGACTGAGGTGAGTGGATTGCCTGAGCCCGTGGGTTCGAAACCCGCCTGGGCAACTTGAAAAGCTCTCATCTCTACAATAAGTCAAAAAATTAGCTGGGCATGGTAGCACATGCCTGTGGTTCTGGCTACTTGGAAGGCTGAGGTGGAAGGATCGCTGGAGCCCAGCAGGTCGAGGCTGTGGTGGCTGGGAGCTGTCACTGCACTCCAGTCTGGGTGACAGAGTGAGACTCCAAATAAAAAAAAAAACAACAACAAAAAACACAGTGTGATACCACCTAACTCCCCTCAGGATGGCTATTGTCAGTAACTCAAAAAAACAACAGATGCTGGAGAGGATGCAGTGAAAATGGAGCACTTCTACACTGTTGGTGGGAGTGTAAACTAGTACAACCTCTGTGGAAAATAGTTTGGCGATTCCTAAAAGATCTAAAAATCAACTTTCCACATGACCCTGCAATCCCCCTACTTGGAGGAACTCAAATCACTCTATGAAAAAGATACCTGCACACACATGCTTATTGCAGCATTATTCACAATAGCAAAAGCATGGAACCAACTGTGCTGCCCATTGAAAGAGGACTGGATTTTAAAAATGTGGTACATATATATGATGGAATATTATGCAGTCATAAAGAAGGACAAAATTATGAACTTCACAGCAACGTGGATGGACTCAGAGTCTATAACACTGAGTGATCTATTACAGAAACAAAGAACCGAGTATCACATGTTCTCACTCATAAGCAGACCTTGAACAATTATCATTATACTATATGAAAATGATTGGAAGTTGAAGGAAACTGCCAGGGGAAGGGGGGCGGGGGCACACCTTATCAGCAAGGGTACCTGCATAATGAATATTTGTATACCTAACCCCGAACTGTATCCCACATCTTTAAAATTAAAAATTAAAAAAAAAATGCTGATTGAAAGTACATTGGTGGGCTTGTAGGCTGATGGGCCTCATCGCAGTGTAATTGGACAGCAAGACACCCAGCCTTGTTTTGAGAGGAAACTACTCCATTGGATCATCATCTGTAGACTATTCAATCTACCTAGAGAGGAATTCCCCCACCTCCTGCTTGGGGCAGGAGGCAATTATAATCTTGCTTTCCATTTTGGAAGCCAAGTGGGAGAAGAGGGCATTTAAAATTTTTTTTTTTTTTGAGTTGGAGTCTCACTCTGTCACCCAGACTGGAGTGCAGTGGCCGCTCCCGGCCTCCGCAACCTCGACCTGCTGGGCTCCGGTGATCCTTCCGCCTCAGCCTTCCAAGTAGCTGGAACTACAGGCATGCGCTACAACACCCAGCTAATTTTTGATTTATTGTAGAGATGAGGTCTCGCCGCCCAGGCGGGTCTCGAACCCGCGGGCTCAGGCAATCCTCTCACCTCAGCCTCCCAAAGGCACGGGATTACAGGCTGAGCCACCGAGTCCGGCTTTAATTTTTATTGTATTTATTTATTTGTTTTTGAGTTGAAGTCTCTGTCACCCAGGCTGGAGTGCAGTGGCATGATCCCAAGTAGCTGGGACTACAGGGGTGCACCATCATGCCAGGCTTCTTAAAAATATTATTGTAGTGATGAAGTCTTGCCAAGTTGCCTAGGCTGGTCTTGAACTCCTGGCCTCAAGCAAACCTCTTGTCTTGGATTCCCAAAGTGCAGGGATTATATGTATAAGCCACTGCACCCAGCTAAGAGGGCATTTTTTAATAAAAAGGTTTTCTTTTTATTATATATTTTTTATTATTTTATTTTATTTCAAAGATGTGGGGTACAATTCTGGATTAAGTATACAAGTGGTCATCGTACAGGTAAAGTTTGGGCCTCCCTTTGGTCAACTTTGCAAGGCTTGAGATCAGGTACCCTTATTGATATTGTGTTACCCCCCCCACACACACACACTCCCAAGCAGTATCCCACTACTACCCATCACTTTCTTATGGTATTAAAGTAAATGTTCAGTGTCCCCTTATGAGTGAGAACATGTGGAGCCCTGTTCTTTGTTTCTGTGATAGATCACTAAGTATGATAGACTCTAAATCCATCCAAGTTACTGTAAAGTCCATATGTTTGCTTTTATAGCTGTATAATATTCCATTGTGTATATGTACAACATATTTTTATCCAATCCAGTTTTGATGGACAGCACGGTTGGTTTCATGATTTTGCTATTGTGAATAATGCTGCAATGAACATATGTTTGCAGATATCTTTTTTGTAGAATGATTTGAGTGTCTCCAGGTATATTCCCAGTAGGGGGATTGCTGGGTCATATGGAAGGTCAATGTCTAGTTCTTTTAGAAATTGCCACATTGTTTTCCAAAGAGGTTGCCCTAGTATGCATTCCCACCAGCAGTGAAGAAGCGTTTCTTATTCTTTACATTGTTGCCAGTATCTGTTGTTTGTTTTATTAATGATGGCCATTCTTACTGTGGTTAGGTGGTATCTTGATGTGGTTTTGATTTGCATTTCTCTGGTGATTAGTGAGGCTGAGCACTTTTTCATGTGTCTGTTGGTTGCCCATATATCTTCTTTTGAGAAGTATCTAGTCATGAGTCTTTTGTTCACTTTTTAATGGGCTGTTTGTTTTTTTTTCCTTTCGGCACATTTGAGTACCTTATAGATCCTGGATGTTAGGTCTTTGTTAGACATACAGTTGGCAAATATTTTTTTCCATTCTGTGGGCTATCTGCTTCTCTCTTGATGGTTTCTTTTGCTTTGGAGAAGCTTGTCAGTTTGATGAGGTCCCACTTGTCTGTCTTATCTCTTACGGCATGGGCACTTGGGGTTTTGATCAGGAATTAGTTGCCAATTTCAATTTCCAGAAGAGTGTCTCCTGCATTTTCTAAGGTTCTTATAGTTTGAGGTTTTACGTTTAGGTCTTTGATTCATTTAGAGTTGATTTTTGTGTTTGGTGATAGGTAGGGATCCTGTTTCAATCTTTTGCATGTGGTCAGCCAGTTTTCCCAGCATCTTTTACTGAATATGTTCTCCTTTCCCCAGTGGTTGCTGGTGGAGTCTTTGTCAAAGACGAGTTGGTTGAGAAATTGAGATTTTGCTTCTGGAATCTCTATCCTGTTCCATTGGTCCATATGCCTATTCTTGTACCAATACCAGGCTATTTTGATTATTGTAGCCTTATAGTAAAGTTTAAAGTCTGGAAGTGTGATAATTCCCACTTAATTTCCTTTGCAAAGGATAGTTTTGGCTATTTGTGGTCATTTATGTTTCCATATGAATTTCTGTATTGTCATTTTTAGGTCTCAAAAGAATGATGTTGGTAATTTAATAGGTATTGTGTTGAATCTGTAGATGCCTTTGGTAGGATGGACATTATAACAATGTTGATTCTGCCTATCCGTGAGCATGGAATATTTTTCCATTTGTTTGTGTCTTCTTGGATTTCTTTGAGCAGTGTTTTATAGTTTTCATGGCATAGGTCTTTCACTTCTCTGGTTAGGAAGATGATGAAGTGTTTTATGTTTTTGTGTGTGGCTATTGTGAATGGGATTTTGCTTCTGTCTATTTGTTGTTGGTGTATAAGAATGTAACTGTCTTTTGTACATTTATTTTGTACCCTGAGACTTTGCTGAATCCCTTATCAGTGAAAGCCGGTTTTGGACAGTCTCTTGGGTTTTCAAGATATAGAATTATATCATCAGCAAAGAGGGATAACTTAACTTACTCTTTTCCTATTTGGATACCCCGATTTCCTTCTTGTCTAATTGCTCTAGCTAGGACTTCTAATACAATGTTGAACAAGAAGGATGAGAGTGGGTAGTCTTGTCTTGTTCTGATTTTTAGGGGATATATTTCCTGTTTCTATCTGTTTAGTAATATGCTGGCTGTGGGTTTATCGTAGAAGGTGCTTAATATTTTGAGGTATGTTCCTTCTATACCAAGATGTTTGAGAATTTTTATCAAGAAGGGATGCTGGATTTTATCAAAAACTTTTTCTGCATCTAATGATATAATTATGTAGTTCTTGTTTTTTATCTTTTGATGTATTACATTTATGGTCTTTCAGATTTGAACCAGTCCTGCATCCTGGGGATGAAGCCTACTTGGTCATGGTGGATGATTTTTGAGATGTGCTGTTGGATCCAGTTTGCTAGAGTCTTGTTGAGAATTTTTGCATCTATGTTCATAAGGGACATATTGACCTGTAGTTCTCTCTTTTTTTTAAATTGAATCTTTACCTGGTTTCGGTATCAGTGTGATGTTAAGTTCGTAAAATGATTTGGAGAGAATTCCATCTTTCTCAATTGCCTGGAATACTCTCAGTAGGATTGGTATCAGCTCCTTCTCGTATGCTTTGTAGAATTCTGTTGGAAAGCCATCTGGTCCAACGGTTTTTTTTTTTGTAGTAGTTTTCTAATGATGATGTCAATTTCCTGGATTGTTATTGGTCTATTTAATGTCTCGGTATCTTTTTGTTTCAACCTGGGAAGGTTGTATGATGTCAGAAATTCCTCCATTTCTTTTAGGTTTTCAAGTTTGTTTCCATACAGGTGTGCGTAGTAATCTGATAGTTTTTTGTATGTCTTTGAGGTCAGTTGTGATTTGATCTTTTGCATTTCTGATTATGTTTATTTGGGCTTTTCCCCTCTTTTTCTTGGACATTCTGGCAAGGGGTCCAGCAATTTTGTTTATTCTTTCAAAGAACTGGCTTTTTGTTTTATTGACTTTTTTCTATGATATATTTGACTTCTATGTCCCATATTTGGGCTCTTATTTTGGTGATCTGGTTTATTCTGCCAAAGTTAGGGTTTTGGTGGTCTTGTCTTTCCAACTCCCTTATGTGATTTGTTAGGCTGTTAACTTGTGGTCTTTCCATTTTCTTGATGTGTTTTTATAGAGATATAAATTTCTCTCTTAAGACTGCTTTTATGGCATCCCAGAGGATTGGTAAGATGTTTCTTCCTTTTTATTTGTTTCCAGGAATCTTTTAATTGCTGTTTTGATTTCTGTGTTAACCCAGTAGTCATTCAGCATCATGCTGTATAGTGTCTGTGTCTTTGTGGTTTGGGGAAAATTTTGTTCGTGTTGATATTTATTTTTATTCTACTGTGGTCTGAGAAGGTGCATGGCAGTATTTTGATCTTATGGAATTTGTCTATGTTTGCTTTATGTTCGAGGATGTGATCAATCTTGTAGCATGTTCCATGTGGTGATGAGTAGAATATATGTTCTGCGGTTGCTGGGTGGAGTATTCTGTAGGTACCTATTAAGTTCATTTGGTCAATTGTCAAGTTGAGGTTCCAGATCTCTTTGTTGGCTTGTCTTGATGATCTATCTAGGGTTGTTAGTGAGGTATTTAAGTCCCAAGCTGTAATAGTGTTGGAGTCAATTTTTTTTTTTTAGTTTACTTAGTAGTTGCTTTATAAACATTGGTGCCCCTGGGTTGGATGCATATATGTTTAGGATGGATATTTCATGTGGATGGATTGAACCTTTTACCATTATGTAGTGTCCTTCTGTATCTTTTTACATTTTTGATACCTTAAAAGTTGTTTTGTCTGATATTAAGATCACAACTCCTGCCTTCTTTTGTGATTCATTTGCCTGGAAACTCATTTTCCATCCTCTAACTTTGAGTCTGTGTGCATTCCTTGTGGTGAGATAAGTTTCCTGGATGCAGCAAATTATTGAGTCATGGTTTTTTTTTTAATCCAGTTTGCCATTCTGTGTCTTTTTAATGGTGCATTTAGTTCATTTACATTCAGGCTGATTATTGAAATGTGATTGCTTATCCCTATCATTAAGTTCTTATAAAGTTTTTTCTTTATGCGTTTTTGTTTTGTTTTGTTTTAGCTTTTGGATTGATGTTTGTGTGTGTTTTCAAGTTTGCAGTTGTAATGTATTCTCTGTTGATTCTGTGCTCTGTTGTTCTCTTGGGGAGTGCAAGGTCATTCCTTTTTTTCTTTATTCTATGCTTAATACCTTTTTAAGTGTCTCCTGTAGAGCTGATCTGAAAGCTGCATAATCTCTTAGAGACTGGATGTCTGAGAAGGTTTTTAATTCTTCATCGCTGATGAAGCTGAGCTTTGCTGAGTAGGAAATTCTTTTTTTTGAGCTGGAGTCTCACTCTGTCACCCAGACTGGAGTGCAGTGGCCTCTCCCGGCCACCACAACCTCAACCCACTGGGTTCTGGCAATCCTTCTGCCTCAGCCTTCCAAGTAGCTGAAACTACAGGTACACGCTACCACGCCTGGCTTATTTTTTATTTATTGTAGAGATGAGGTCTTGCCAAGTTGCCCAGGTGGGTCTCGAACTTGCAGGGTCAGGGATTCCACTCACCTCAGCCTCCCAAAGGCATGGGATTACAGGCTGAGCCACCAAGCCCGGCAGTAGGAAATTCTTGATTGAAGTTGTTTATCTTTGAGGTCATTGAATATTGGACTCCAGTCCCTTCTAGCTTGTAGTGTTTCTGCCGATATGTCTGCTGCTATTCTGATTGATTTTCCCTGGTAGGTAAGTCAGACCTTTCTCTCTTGCTGCCTTTAGAATTTTTTCTTTTGTACCTACTTTGTGTAGGTAAAATACTATATTTCTAGGGGTTGGTCTTCTCATTTGATGTCTTGTGGGGGTTTGGATGGTCACATCTCTGATTAAATGGGGAAAGTTTTCTTGGATAACCTCCTGGAATACTTGCTCCAAGGTGTTTTCCATTTCCCTTTCTTCTTCTGGGATATCAATCAGGCATAGATTCAGCCTCTTTATATAATTGCACATCTGTTGGAGGCTTTGTTCTTTCTTTCTGAGTTTTCTTTCTATGTTTTTTATAGATTGGGTTAACTCCATGTTTTGGTCTTCAAGTTCTGAGATTCTTTCTTCTGCTTGATTAATTCTGATTTCTATGCTTGTCATCTTGTTATTTAGTTCCTGGATGAAATTTTTATTGCCAAAATCTCTGTTACAAGTTCTTTCAGTGTTACTTCTTTTCTTTCTTGAGTACTATTCACTCTTTCCGTCCATTTCCTAATCCCTGTTGCATTCTGGGGCCAGTCATTGGTGACTTCCATTGTGTGGGCTCTGAGGTCTGGCTTTTCAGGCACTTTCTCTTTGTTACCCTGGGAAGTGTCTGTGTTTTTTCTTTGATTTTTCCTCATTTGTGACAGATCTCTTTCTTTTCTCTTTAGTTCTGTTATTCTGTGGCAGTAGGAAAGGCTTTCACTTCTTTTTTTTTTTTTTTGAGTTGGAGTCTTACTCTGTCACTGGAGTGCAGTGGCACACTCCCGGCCAACCACAGCCTTGACCTGCTGGGCTCCAGCAATCCTTCCGCCCCAGCCTTCTGAGTAGCTGGAATTACAGGCATGCGCTACCATGCCCAACTGATTTTTGATTTATTGTAGAGATGAGTTTTTGCCAAGTTGCCCAGGTGGGTCTTGAACCCGCGGGCTTAGGAAATTCACCCACCTCAGTCACCCAAGGTGTGGGATTACAGGTTGAGCCACCGAGCCCGGCTGACTTTCACTTCTGATGTTTTCTCAGCCCTCTATTCTTCCTTGATCAGGCTTCTGAATTTGTTCTATTTTGAAACAGGGCTGTAAGTGGGAAGCTGTTTCTTGTAGTTTTGATAGTCAAATAAGGTGGAGGATGGAGAGCCAAAATACAGAAACTACTTGCAAATCACAATGTTCACTGATTGTGGTATGGGTTCCCTGAGACCCACTCCCTACCACCACTCTATATGATGATGCAATGAGTTGTGTGTGTATCCCTGAGTCCAAGATTCAGTATCAGCAATGAAGAGAACAGAAAAATGTAGAATGACATCGACAGATAAAAACAAAAACAAAAACAAAAAACAAAACAACAAAAGCAGAAACCAAAGCAAAGAACATGTAAATACACACACCAAAACCAACTGGGAAAACAGCAAAATGAAACAAAAGAAAAAACCAAAAATCCCCAGGAAAACCAAAGTCTTGCACTCACACACACACACGCACACACATGAGTGCGCGAGTGCACGTGCCCAACACAAAAGGAGACAAAAAAAGAGGAAAAAAAGAAACGAAAAAAATGAATTCAAATCAAACCCTCCCTCACACATATTTTCACACATACATTAAACTACAAAAAGAGCAGAACAAAAAAGCAAAAGCAAACAATTAAAAATTGAAAGATAAATATAATCATTCACATACACACATAAAGAGAAAACAAAAAATGAAAGAAGAAAGAGAGAAAAAAGAAAAAGAACAAAGGTTTGGGAGATGCACATTGAACCCTCATATACATATCATGTGCAAAGGAAAAAAATTAAAAATTTTTAAATTTAAAAATTTGTGGCAGGTTTTGTAATTGTTTCTCTCAACTGCTCACAGGTAAGCCCCTCTGCTGTCTCCTGTAAGAGCTTGGCCTCACTGGCACTCTCCCTGTGTCCAGTCCAGGGAAGGAGAAGGGGGTGTTGCAGGTGGATGGGGTTTCAGTTCTCCCTTCCCACTCTCATATGGTCAGAGGGATCCCTTCTGGTGGAGAGGTATGGGATTGTCTCTTCTCCAGGTACTGGTTGGGGGGAGTGCCTTAACCAGGCTTATCTTGGAATGGAGTCCTCCTATTGTGGCTGATTTCGTGGCTCTGCCTGGGTTCTCAGTCATGCCCCAGCCTTGTGAGTCTGACCTTCAGAGGATTGCTGGGGAGAAGGGAGTTGGGTCAGCTTCGGACTGATCTCTTTGGAGGTTTTTCTCATCCTTTTCTGGCCACACCCATTGTCTCACAACTGAGCCTGGGTTGGGGATGGGGTCCCTGGGACTCAGCACTTGTCCTGTGCCTCCAGAATTTGTGCTTTCAGGATATTCCTCCTGGGTCACAATCAACTCCTGAGTAGTTAATCCACACCAGTCACAGAGATTGGGTCTGTCACTCTGTGGCGAACAAGTCAGAGCACTTTCCTGCCCAGTTTTCAGGATGGTGGCAGGGTGCCTCTTTCATCTTCTCCAGTGTGGCTCTGCCTCTGGGCTCCATTGCTGTGCTGCCTCTGAAGACTTTGCTGCCAGCATCTGGCCAGGCGCTGCAGTGGTGAGGCAGACCCTGGAGCCAGCAGTCTCTCCCGGCAATTTTTTCCTGGGAAGCCAGAAGGTTTTCTATAATCTGCTTGTTTTCAGTGTCCTAACTCATTCTTACTCTTAACCATTTCTTGTCCCAGTCCATTTGCCTTGAGTCCAATGTGCTCCATCATCTTCAGAAAGTAAACCACCTATTAGTATGGCTATCTGGATGCTTAAACTGAAAAAAAAGGAATCTGTGGTTCTCAACACTTCAGACTTTTTGCCAGTTCTCTTGAAGTTTAGTCTCACTCTGAACTCCTGTCATCAGAGATACCATGCGCTTCCAATTCTCAAGACTCTGGGTTTTGACACCTTACTTATTGTAGTGCTTTTCGTATTTAGCCTTTATGAAAATTACCTGAAGAGCTTGTGAACCACAGATATCTTGACCCTGTCTATAGAGGTCTATGGTGGGGCCAGAGTATTTTTATTTCCTACAAGCTCCTAGGTGATACGGATGCTTCAAATGAGTGACACATCCTTTCATCTACAGGTACTTCACTCTCAGTTTTCGCATCACTGACAATCTACTTTCTTTTTATACTCATCCGACCAATTTTATTTGTCCTCCAATTTTAAGAGATATTGCATTTTGAAATATTTTATTCTTTAGAGCAGAATTTGGTTCCAGCAAAAATGAGGGGCAGGTACAGAGATTTTCCATGTGTCCCTTGTCTCCACATGTGCATAACCCTCTCCTTTAGGAACTTCCCCTGCCAGAGTGATACATTTATTTACAATTGATGGACCTACATTAACACACCATTATTACCCAAAGTCTATAGCTCACATTAGGGTTCACTCTTGAAGTTATACATTCTACGAGTTTGGATAAATGTGTAATGACATGTATTCATCATTGTAGTATTATTATTCAGAATTTTTCATGACCTTAAAAGTCCTCTGTGTTCTACTTATTCATGGGTTGCCCAAAGCCCTGGCAACCACTATCTTTCCACTGTCTTTATACATTTGCCTTTTCCAGAATTTCATCTAGTTGGAACCAAATAATAGGTAGCTTTTTCAGACTGACTTCTTTCTCTTAGTATTAAAGTTTCCTCCATGTCTTTTCATAACTTGGTAGCTTGCTTCTTTTTAGTGCTGAATAGTATTCCAATATATGACTGTACCACCATTTATTTATTCATTAACTGACCAAAGCAGTATGGGAGGCCAAGGCTGGAGGATCACTTGAGGACAGGAGTTCAAGACCACCTTGGGCAACATAAAGACAATCCCATCTCTACAAAACATTTTAAAAAATAGCCAAGCATGATGGCATATGTCTATAGTCCCAGCTACTGTGATGGCTGAGGTGGGAGGATTGTTTGAGTTCAGGAATTCGAGGCTATAGTGAGCTATCATTGCACCACTGGACTCCAGCCTGGGTGACAGGGAGACTCTATCTCTAAATAAATGAATAAATAAAATAAAACTACAGAGACATTGATACACACCAATTAGAATGGCTAAAATTTAGAACACTGATAGTATTAAATGCTAGTGAGGATATGAACAAACAAGAACTCTGGTTGGTGAAAATGCAAAATGATATAATTACTTTGGAAGAAAGTGTGTCAATTTCTTACAAGACTAAACTTACTCTAACCACATGATCCAGCAATCACACTACTTGATATTTACCAAAAGGAGTTGAAAACTTATACCTACATAAAATCTTTGCATAAGTATTTATAGCCACTTTATTCATAATTTCCCAAATTTTATTAACTTCTTCCATCACCCGTAGTCTCACTTCCCTTTTTTCTATCCCTATGGATTTATACACTCAAAAAATTATTTCATCTTGTCTTTATATGGCACTGGGAGTAGAAATAAAAACAAAACTGCTACCATTTATAACCAGAAGACTAATTTGATTATATATAAACTCGGGGCAAGTCCTGATGGTGGCCTCTTCACCTTTCCAAATAGATCCTCCTCCATTCCTTCAAACAATAATCACTTCTCCTGATTCTCCACCTTACCTTTTTGTACACACCCTTCACTCAGCAGAACCTTCATTTCAACTTCACATAACTCCTTCTATTTCCTGTCCACACAACTGAAATTTTAATTATTTTCACCACCTTTTTTCCTAGGCCCAGAGGGATAGAAATTTCTCCTGTTTAGGACAATCTTTTAATTTTGCATCATCATTAATTCCTTTGAAAGTCTGTATTTTCAAATGCTCCATCTCTATGGATGTTGTACACTTGTGCATGTTTTCCTCATACTTATAAAATAAATAGAACAACACCCCCCTTTCAAACAAATTGTTCCTTGATTCTAGGTCTACCTCTCATTCATTTTAGTTTTTCCTGTCTTGGGTCTTAACTGTAGGGAGTTTTGTCGTGCTTGAGATATTTGGGGTGATGAATAATAGATGGCTGCTGTCAAACAATGGCTGACAGATAACCCAGTGAAGAGAACCAAGAAGGAGGATTGGGGTTTTGGGATCTGAGAGGTGATATATCTGGTAGCTACCTCCATGTTCTTGAGTATAATTCCTTTCTACTGTTTTCAAGGTTGGAAGTAGCATGGTTTTCATTGTAAACGACATAAACTAGTCCAGCAGTGGATTAAATACATGAAAGGGTAGACAGAGGCAAATTGGGCCATGCCAGTACTATGGGAATAATGGAAGATTGCAACCAAATAAGAAGCAGAAGGAAGTAAAGTTTATTATTCACCTTTCATAGATTGGAAAGGGAGCCAACACTCAGAGGCAAGTGTGACTTCGAAGGATCACAAAAATAGGTATAGGTATATTTAAGGGCCTTTGGTGTAAAGGAGGTTTGGGCCCAGAGGAGTCTGGGTCAAAAAAAGAATGTCCAGGGCTGCAGGTCTTTGATTGTAGCCACATGAGTCTTAGATCTTGACTTCGCCAGACATTAGCATCTCATGCACTCAGGTGGTGGGATAGGTGAGAGGAGACAAAGGGAGAGATTTTTCCTGCAAGAGACCTGTCAGATGTTTGCAATCCACAAACTCCTTAGCAGAAAGTAGTCTATTATCATTTCTATAACTTTGGCCAGCTAAGGGTGATTTTTGAACTTCCACCTGCTAAAGCATGAATTGAAAGTTTGGGCTGTCCTTGTCTTGCATCTGATGGAGATTTGCCTAGTGGATGGGTTAGGCTGCTAGCTTGACCTACAGTAAAATGTCTGAGCACTTCTAAAAACCTGTCTTTTGGAAGTTTATTTATCTGTGTCTAACCTGTGCTAGATTCAAAGTGTGTCAGTCTAAGCAAAAACGACTATGTTGAGGCAAAATGTGAACTAAGATTATTCTAAGTTTCTCAGGGCTGCAGGTCTTTGAATATACTAGAGTTTATTTTTCTCATATAAGAAGTCCTGGGAAGGCCACAAATAAGTGTTGTCAGGATAAACAGCTGCCTGATGCTTTTAACTCTTTTCCCGTGGTTGCAAGTTGGCCACCAGCTCCTGATCAAAACAGAGGTTGTTTCTCAAGGAATGAGAACCATAGACTGTTACATTCAGCTGTGTCTCCTGAAGAGTAGACTCTTTCTCCCCCCAAAATTTTGATAACAGAATTATCACTTTAATAAAGGAACCACTTCCTCAGCAGTCATCTTTGGGCATTACCAGGGTAGCTGTGGTTTTCCTTCTTCTGTCCTGTCACTTGACTGCAAGGCAGTGCTCTATCTGCCAACCACATGCTCTGCTGACATTCATTATGGTTTTGTTCATTTTGTTGCATTCTGCTACTTGTTTGGGCAATGCCACTATTTCAGTTGCCCAGTGTCCTGTTTACTCAACACTTTTACTATTTGCTTTCTTCTGGATATATCTTTTTTCAAGAATTAGTTATTCTTTAGGTAACATCTTGCCACACTGAGCATTACTGCTGCTTTCCTGGGTACTACAGTTCCCACTGGAATTGGTGACCATGATGTAGTAGATCTATCATGTGACAAAGCTCCATGGCACTCCCTGGGGGAGAATGCCTCTCTCTTTTGTGTGTTATATTTGGTCATCAGGCACCACAGCCATAGTGTTTGCACTACCATGTTCAACATGGTATTTAGTGAAATCATACTCTTATTTTAATTCCACATCCTACTCTACCCTCATTCCCCAGGATACATGACAAATAGCCCATTATATTCAGAATGTCCCTCCTCATCTGATGCCACTGGACATCAAGTTATTTTGCCCAAACTTCTCCTCTGTTTTCCATGCATACTGCTTTTAATGAGCGACTTTTGCGAATTCACCATTTACCTAGATATCTACTGATCCAAAGTATAGGATCAGTAGATCAATTTTAGTTCATAAAGCAACGGACTCCCAAAAGGTCCCTTGGGAGGCAATAATGTCCAGCTGTGCTGCCAGAGTTAAAAGAATTGTTTGACTGATTCATTCATTGATCAATGCTATCTACCTCTACTGTACCTTGAGGCAAATGTCTCTATTTGAGGGGGTAGTTGTTGAGTCCTCACTAACTTTTAAATTTCACAATGTGCTAAAGATGGCTGAGATCTCCGGTGCCACAGCAGGTTTATAGTGTGACTGTGATACAGTGTGACTGTGATAGGCAGAGCTCATTGCTTGGGAATAAGGTGCTGAAATTAGATGGAGCTTGAAGAAGTTAGGCTGGGCACAGAGTTTTGTTTTATTTTGTTGTAATTAAATACCAAAAGGTGACAGACGGTCATGAGCTGTTCAACCCTCAATACATCCCTGTGATCTTCTTGAGAGTTGCCTCCTGCCCCCTTACTCATGGCCAGATGGGTCGGTTTGCCGCTCTACACCCAGTGAGGTCCATAGAATGACAGGTTTCACGACTGAGTGGCGGCTCCTTCCTGAGTTGCCTGGTTGTCACCAGGGCAAAGTTCTTTGCTCCCCTTCCCCCTTTTCTCTACATTGTTTTCTTCCTCCAGTGTTTCTTAAAAATTTTGTTTTTTTTCTTCTTTGTCTCCACGTCTCTTTTCTTGTGACTATCTTCTTTGTTCCTAAGAGTCTTATGTCTTCCCTTCTCTGCCTTTGATCACAATGGGAGTATGCTGTGTGCCAGGGTGTGTGTTAGGCGGTGAGTATATAAAGCTGAGTAAGACAAGATCCCTGTTTTCCTGAAAGAGTAGTTCATTGTTGGTGCCAGAATTATGATCCACAAAATAAGAAGGATAGTATTTCAGGTGGCTTACATACATTCTTGCATTTAATTGTCATAAAAATTAATAAAGTAAGCATTTTGGTGGTGGAGAAAACTGAGGCCCAGACAGGCTGGCAATTGGACAACTAGCCGACAGAGCCTTGCGTCCCATTACTGACCCACCCTTTCTCTGTTGCTCTACTTGTTTTCCTGTTTGTCATTCCCATTTTGTCATTCCATTTTCTTGTTCTCCTGAGCACCGACTCCTATCACCTTCATTTTTTCCTCCCTCACAGATTCCCTACTTTATTGTTTCTCCCTGGTCCTTTGTCTCCCCATCCTGATTTCCCTCCTCGCATTTCATGCTCTCTGCCATTTTCTCTCTCTTCTATTTTCTCCCTTTGGCTCTTTCTGGCATTCTGAAACTCTTTTCTCTTTCTCTGCTTTCTTCATTCCAAACTTATCTCAAGGAATCTCCCTCCCCTTCCATTTGTCTCTCTTTGTCTCTCAATCTCCTTGTCTTTGTCTCTTGCTTTCTTCTGTCTTCATTTCTGCCCTTTCAACTTCGGCTTCCCCTAGTTGCTTCCTCCTTGCTCTCCTGTTCATTGACTTTCCTGCCTTGTCGTTCTCTTTCCTTCTTTTTGTTCTCTTTCCCCTCTGTTTCTTCCTGCTGTTCTTGCTTCTGACTCTGTTCCTTTCCTTCTACTTCTCGTCTACTTTTTAAAAAATCATGCTCTCTTCCTCCGTTTCTCTCTCTAAGTCTCTGCTTTACTCTTTCTAAAATCCCCTCTTATTTTTCCTCTTTTTTGACCCTCCTTTCTTCTTTCCTTTTGCCTATTTATCGCTATTATGTTTTTTTCCTTCCTGTCACCACTCTCCTCTCTACATTTTCCTTTCTTCCTTTCTCCCCCTCGACAGTCTGCCTTCTCCCTCAGTCATCATGACCCAGGGCAACAGTGAAGTCCTATGGCTGGCATCTCTCTCTCTCTCTCTCTCTCTCTCTTTCTTTTTTTTTTGAGTTGGAGTCTCACTCTGTCGCCCAGACTGGAGTGCAGTGTCATGCTCCCGGCCACCACAGCCTCGACCTGCTGGGCTCTGGCGTTCCTTCCACCTCAATCTTCCAAGTAGCTGGAACTACAGGTGTGCACTGCCATGCCCAGCTAATTTTTGATTTATTGTAGAGACAAGGTCTCGCCAAGTTGCCCGGACAGGTCTTGAACCTGTGGGCTCAGGCAATCTACTCGCCTCGGCCTCCCAAAGTGCTGGGATTATAGGCTGAGCCACCCAGCCCAGACTTCTCTTGCTTTCTTGTGGATTTGTGAAGTTGGGCTTTTTTTTTTTGCCCTGAGGCCCCTCCCTCCTGCTGCTCCTTCTTGGACAGTGTTAAGAGGTCTAGGTTTGCAGGGGGATGGATTTAGCTACCATATTCACAATGCAGAGAGAGACCAAAGAAGCCAGGACCCACCTCCAAGGAGAGGGTCATCCTGAGGAGTGTCCAGAGTGGGACCTGCTTGCTGCATAAAGTCCAAGTCCAGATGCAGCCAACTGCTTTTTCCTTTGGCTCCTCCTCTCTTCTCCTATACATGTGCAAAGACACTTTCTTGAGTAGTCATGGTGAATTCTGTGAGGGGCAGCTGCCTTACTCTGTTCTTCCAGGGCTTTGAAACTTTGGGTTACTGGCTCTGATATTGCTTGGGCAACCTTGAAGAACCCTTAGGCTTGGCCTAATGAAGGTAAAAACTTACCTTGGGCTTCAGAGTCAGACCAGTCTAGGTAGCATTTTGGCGCTGCATGGTTTTGGTCAATTCCTCCTGGAGTCTGTTTCTTCATCCTTTAGCTGTCCTTTCAGCCTGCATATACTCTTTGCAATGTTCCCTGAATACTCTTGCTTTTATCTCCTTCTGTGGCAGAAAGGGGCTGATAATAGTTAAAAGTATTCCTTTTGAAAAATCATTTGGCAAGATCTGAAAACCTGCCAGACAGGCTTTGCTTAAGAAAACCAAATAGCTGAGGATGGGTTTTCTTGGAGATGCAAAATAGTCATGACTTTACAATCCCTACCTGCTGTGCATATCCTGGAGACCATTTTTTCTTTATTAAAAATCTGATTTTTCTTGAAGATGCAAAATAGTGACCAATTCACTCTTGGTGAAGTCATGGGTTTACAATCCCTGCCTGCTATGCATATCCTGGAGACTGCTATGCATATCCTGGAGACCACTTGTTCTTTAAAAAATCTGATTTTGCTGAGTACAACCTTGTAGATTCCAAAGAAAATGTGTAATCACCCAACCCAACCCCCCTCCCTTACCTAAACTAAGGTATAAGACCTCCCTCCTCCCTCCCTGGGGTGCTCAGCCTGGGAGTGTTAGCCTGCTGATAAAATAAATCTGCTACTTCCTAAAATAGCCTCAGTATCACGGCCTCTCTGTGTTCCCACTACACTTCTAGGGAAGGGAGTGTGTACGTGACCAGTGAGTACCCTCCATTCAGAATGCAGGCTTCACTGAGGCTGAGAGGAGGCTCTGTTCTGGGCGGGCTCTCTTCTGTGTGTTCTACATTGCCCATGTTTCAGCTGAGGGGACTTTGATGAAACTTTAGACTGGTGTTCTAACTTGTTTTTGTGTATTTTCTCTGACTTAAGAAGTTCTTTTCTGGTATAGGTAGATGAGTTCTTGAGATATCTGCTCCTTGGGTTGGGCACACATTCACAAGCCAGGAAATTGTGCATTATGATTGCCAATGTGAGCCTATTAGGATGGACATGGTGGCAAGGGCTGGGGTCATATGAGCAGCAAACCTGGGGTTGAACCTGAGCCTGTATTCAGTGCTTTCTCTAACAAGCTCAGTGCATGCTGCTGGGATCATGGGATTGCACCTCTATCTCTAAATGAAGGCTAAAAAAGACAACCACAACTTACCCCTGAGGTCAGAGTTGAGAGAGAGAGAAATTGTGGCTGGGAGAATCAGGAAAGCTTCTGGGAGAAGGTGACATTTGAGCGAGGATCTGAAGGATGGATTTTCTTTGACAGGTAGAGATGAAGACAGAAGCAGCAAAGGCCTCTTGGAGATCACATAAAAGTGGGTCAGTAGATTCTAGGCTTTGACTTCAAAATGTCTTGGTGAGTAGAAAAAGTCAGATCTATTAAATTACTAGGTGTTGTATAAGGTAGATATAAAGAACCACGGTGTTTTCCAGGTTCATGACTTGAAGAATCTGCAGGTGTTTGCTGCTCCTTGGTGATGTGTGTCTTGTCCATGAGTTCTCTGAGCCTCCACACAGCCCTGGAACTGGTGTGCGCCTGAAGGACTGACTTGGAGCACTCTGAAGAGTGTGTGGACATTGGCAGAGGGCTATTTGTCACTTGATTTGCAACATGTCTCTGCATCTTCCCCCTGGCTGAAACGCATGGAAATGCCAAGGGAGAGGATGGGGCTTCATATGGAAAATTTGGATGTTAGGGGCAACACGTTTCCAATTGTGTTTGCTTCCTGTCAAGCTCTGAAAAATACTGAAGTGAGAATTATCCATTGTCGAGATCTGTAACCTCTTCTTGTTCATTATCATTCAACAAATGTGAACCTTTAAGGAAACAAAAAACAGAAATACCACTTTTGAAAGAGCCTCTGGGGGTCAACTTCACAAATTGGGCTAAAAGGGACTTTAAAGAACATGTGCTTTAATCACATCACACTTCTAATTTCATGTGAAAAAATGGAGAGCAACATCAGGGTAGTTTAGAAAACAGAGGTTTCCTAACATCTAATTCTGTCCTTCTCATCAACTTTCTAGCTTTTGCAAAAATTACATGAGAGGAAACGTTCTGTAGTTACTACCAGCATGGGCGTCAGAGCATTTTGGTGCTGTGTGGTTTTGGTCAAGTCCTCTTAGAGTCTGTTTCCTCATCCTTTAGATGGATATAACCATGGTATCTACCATCTAGGTATTACATCAGGATTAAATGAGATAATGCATGTAAAGCACTTCTTAGCACACAATAAAGTGGATTTAGTGTTACTAATGTATATGGATTATAATGTTTTTGCACCATGTACCTTATGGCTCAAGAATTACATTATAACCTTATAATGTTTCCTAACTATGTTTATAATAATTTGTTGTTCACCACGACCTCCTTTCTATCCCATCTTCCTCCTCCCAGATCCTTCCAGCTGCCCGGAGCCTTTGACTTCTAGTTTGGTAGTTTTCTCAGGTTCTGGTAGAGTTCTTATTCACTTATTTTTCTCTCAGGTCCTCTTTTCACTTGTGACCAATTAGTCAAGACTTTTTGCAATCTTTTCCCTTCTGTATCATTTCCTGAAAAAATGTTTTCAAGTTTTTGGTCTACACATGATGCCATTTCTTGTTGTTCAGGCCATCACAGATTATTGCCCAATATTTTGAAACATTTTGATGTTTTTATGAAGTTTGGGTGGAAGAAGAGCTAAGAGTGTGGGCTCCACAGTATGTCTTGACAGAGACACCTTGGTGGTTCCCTGCTCCCAGTGTGCAGGCCCAAGGAGGTGGCAGTTGGGTGGAAGCTTCTTACACTTCTGATTCCAGGGAAGCACCTTCTGCCTCGCCCCCTCATGAAGTTCCCGATGGTGCTAGAGAGCACATGGCCATCTCCCTCTGGTTAATACTTATGCCCTCACTCTTTGGCCAATCAGCTCTGGTTATAACTCATGCTAAGGTTTGAGTTTTAGTTAGAACTATTATTGAATTCCTACAGAAGAAAGGCTTCTCAAATCAGAGCTGGGATTCCAGTCCCCAAAGTTGCTCCTTTCAATAAATTCCATGTCTAGGGAAGGCATAATTTGGCCAGGTGAAGAAAGAAGAATTAAAGAAAAAGTAACAATAGCATTTTAAAAAATATACAAACTCCAGGTAACACTTGAGCTTTTTCCAAGCCATGGGAATGGTTGTTTCTGAGAAAGCAAGAAGTGATAAGGTGCTGAGGAAGGTAAATAAAGTCCCTGCTTAAGTAGTCAATGCACTGGCTCATGGTATAATTTGGAATAAGCCCCTTTTTCTGAGCAATGGGATGGAGAGTGCTCCAACTTGTCCCAGATGCCTCTCAACATGGAAACCACCAGCATCTCCAGGGCATCAGCAATGTGTCCTACATGTCCTGTAGAATCAGAACCCCTACCAGATAAGTAGGAGTGTGGAGATAGGGAAAGGGAAGAGCAGAAGTTGTAGTAGAAACTTAAAAATAGAAAGAGTGTACTGTTTTACATAAAACTTTCCAAGTAAGATGAGTAGTTGTGACAGGGCTGCACTGCCAGCCTGGGTCCCAGGATGGGTTGAAGAGCACAATGGCACCCGGAGACCCATTTGGTGACCTAGAACATTATGGCACCCTGGAACTCAGGAGTGCCCAACAGATATGGAGCCCCAAGGAGTGTTACAGCTCTTAGCTTCCCTATTTATGGCTCTTGCTTGGAGAATTCTTCCTGGTCAGGAAAGGTTACAGTTCTGTCTCAATGATTCCCAGGTTCTTGTATCATGACCAAGAAAAAGAAGGATCAAGAACACCAAAGGGCAAGCAAGTCAGAGTTTATTTAGACAAGCAAGTGTTAGCAGCTGTCATAGCAAGAGGGGGGTCACATAGGTTCCCCCAAGTGGATTGCTGGGCCTCCAAGAGGATTGCTGAGGCCTGACTGGGCATTTATACAGTGCTCCAGGCATGCTGATTGGTTGGCAGATGAAAATACACTAACCTAATTGGTCAGTAGTAAGGACTAAAAAGCGGCATGATAGTTTACAAGGCCAATGGGGAGAAGATTGAAAAAGGGCCAATTAGGAAAAGATGCTTGAAAGAGAGAAAGCAAGTGAGAAGGGAATGAGTATGGGTTTTGTCCAGGGACTTCAGCTTGTAACTGTTTCTCCAGGTAAAATGGAGTCCTACCGGAGATCCACCCTAACTGTCTGCCCAACTGGCTTCTTGCTTACTGCTCTCTCATTGTGAAGTCCTGAGTTCATCCTTTCCATGTCATTCAGGATCATCAGCTCTGCCTTGATCTTGCCTGCCTTTACATAGTCCTGTCTATGACAGATCTGCAGATGAAGAACTATTTAATGACACTGAAAGTCCCAAGATGCCTTGGCATCTCACTCTGACATCACCATATTCTAGGTGCAGCTCCCTGCAACAGTGAGCCTCCTTAGGGTGTGGGGCTGTCTATCCAACCCCAACCTGTCTATCCTGACCAAATGCATTTTCTGTGGTCCTTTGCTTTTCTGTTTGATTTTTACCACTCAGTAATTTCATTTTTGCACCTTTGTTGTCTCCTTCTTCATCTCTGTATCTCTGTTATGTTTCTCCCCCACCTTTTAAATCTCTTCTTCTTTTTCATTTGTCTCCCCTATGTCACTCCCTTATACTATCTTCCTCTAAAAAATCTCCTTCTGGACTTTCCTGGTTCTTTCCCTTCTCCCCATCTCTCCCTCTTTCTCCTTTTTATTCTCTGCATCAGCATCTCTTTTCTTGTCTTGTCTAACTCTATCTTCTCTTTTTGATGTTCTTAGTTGCTATGTCTTCTTACTTGTCTCTGTGCTTTTATTTTCTCTTTCACTTTCTTAACCTCGTTTTATCCTTTCCTTTTCTTAAGAACATTGTAATGTGTAATATAGGTGTACTTAAAAAGAAAGGTACAAATAATTAATGTAAAGTTTGGCAAGTAAGTATAAGTTGAGCATCCATGTAACTTCTGCAAAGGTAACGAACTAGAATATTGCCTGGACCCCAGAAGATTCCTGTGTGTGCTGTCCTGGTCATGAGTCCCTCCATCCTTACAAGCCTCCCTTTTTTAATTTTTATTTTCTTGCTTTTCTTGGTCGTTTGATCACCTCTGTATGTGTCCTAAACAATCTAGTTTAGTTCTGTCTATTTTGGAACATTGTGTATATGGACTTATATCATAGGTATTCTTTTTTTTTTAAATATTTACTTATTTGTTTTTAATTTTATTTTTATTTTTTGAGTTAGAGTCTCACTCTGTCGCCCAGACTGGAGTGCAGTGGCTGCTCCCGGCCACCACAGCCTCGACCTGCTGGGCTCCGGCAATCCTTCCGCCTCAGCCTTCCAAGTAGCCGGAATTACAGGCACGCGCTACCAGGCCCAGCTGATTTTTTGATTTATTGTAGAGATGAGGTCTCGCTGCCCAGGGGGGTCTTGAACCCGCGGGCTCAGGCAATCCACTCACCTCAGCCTCCCGAAGGTGCGGGATTACAGGCTGAGCCACCGAGCCCGGCTCTGTTTAATATTTATTAACATGATAACAAGGTAGTACTTTTTTTTGGTAAGTCATCCTTGTCAGACTGTGCAAGGAGGGCAGTCTGCATTGAAAAGGATCACATTCTAGAAATGCAGTGATTTCAGTCCAAAGAGTTCAAGGGAAGATAGAGTTAGAAGAGATGTTGTTTTACCTTTATGCCACAAAACTCCAAAGTGTAAAAAAAAGACCTAAAAATGGATTATTAAATATGACCTCAAAAATGGGTATTGTCCATATTTTCTATCATTCTCTGAGTGAGACTTCCATTTATGGTCATCATCAACGAATCCCAGTAATTAACTTGGGGAGAGTCATGGAAACCAATTTTTTTTTAAATTAATCAGTATTTTTTATTATGGTTTTGTGGGGTACAGTTAAGGGTTAGGTGTACAATTATGTTTCATTCAGGTACCCTGTTGATAAGAGGTGTTTTCCCATCCCCAGACAGATATTTGCTACTGTTAATCCCGTCCCCCTCCCCCCACATAGTTTCCCAGTACCGTCATTCATTTTCTTATAGTATTACATTGGATGTTCAAGGTCCATTATATGAGTGAGAACATGTGATATTCGGGTCTTTGTTTCTGTGAGAGGTCGCTCAGTATTATAGACTCTAGTTCCATCCAGGTTGCTGCGAAATTCATGATTTTGTTCTTTTTTATGGCTGCGTAGTATTCCATCATGTATATGTAGCACATTCTTTTAATCCAGTCCTATTTTGATGGGCAGCATGATTGTTTCCAGGTTCTTGCTATTGCGAACAATGCTGCGATAAACATACGTGTGCAGGTATCTTTTTTATAGAGTGATTTGTGTTCTTCAGGGTATATTCGTAGTAGGGGGATTGCAGGGTCATATGGAAGGTCAATTTTTAGAGCTTTTAGGAATCGCCACACTGCTTTCCACAGAGGTTGCACTAGTTTATACTCCCACCAACAGTGTAGATGTGTTCCCTTTTCCCCACACCCTCTCCAGCAGCTGTTATTTTTTGAGTGGTTGATAATTGCCATTCTGACTGGAGTTAGGTGGTATCTCAGTGTGGTTTTGATTTGCATCTCCCTGATGATTAGTGAGGTTGAGCATTTCTTCATGTGTTTGTTGGCTGCTCGGATGTCTTCTTTTGTGAAGTGTCTGCTCACATCTTTGGCCCATTTTATGATGGGGTTATTTGTTTTCTTCTTTTCAGTACGTTTCAGTTCCTTGTAGATCCAGGATGTTAAGTCTTTGTCAGACCTAGAGTTGGCAAATACTTTTTCCCAGTCTGTAGGCTGTCTCCCTGCTCTCTTGATGGTTTCTTTGGCTTTGCAGAAGCTTGTCAGTTTAATAAGGTCCCATTTGTCTATCTTCTCTCTTATGTGGGTTACGGGTTTTGTACAGGAATTGGATGCCAGTTCTGATTTCCATGAGAGTATTTCCTTCCTTTTCTAAGGTTCTTATGGTTTGAGGTTTTACATTTAGGTCTCTGATCCATTTGGAGTTAACCTTTGTGCATGGGGATAGATAGGGGTCCTGTTTCAATCTTCTGCATGTGGTCAGCCAGTTTTC
>NW_007246429.1:532087-541285 GCF_000164805.1 Carlito syrichta
TTTTTTTTGCTGAGGATTGTTCTGGCTATTCTTGGACGTTTGTGTTTCCATATGAATTCCTGTGTTGTTTTTTCTAGGTCTGAGAAGAATGTTGTTGGTAATTTAATGGGTATTGCAATGAATTTGTAGATTACCTTAGGTAAGATGGACATCTTCACAATGTTGATTCTTCCAATCCATGAGCATGGGATATTTTTCCACTTGTTCGTGTCAGCTTTGATTTCTTTGAGCAGTGTTTTGTAATTTTCATTGTAAAGGTCTTTCACATCTCTGGTTAGGAAGATTCCAAGGTATTTCATTTTTTTGTGGCTATCGTGAATGGAATTGTGTTTTTTATTTGGGTTTCTGTTCATTTATTATTGTTGTAGAGAAATGCGATTGTCTTTTGTACATTTATTTTGTATCCTGAGACTTTGCCAAAGACCTTTATCAATGTAAGGAAGCCTTTGACAGATTCTCTTGGGTTTTCGAGGTACACAATCATATCATCTGCATAGAGAGATAACTTGACTTCCTCTTTTCCTATTTGAATACCTCTGATTGCCTCCTCTTCTCTGATTGCTCTAGCCAGGACTTCCAATACTATGTTGAACAGGAGGGGAGAGAGTGGGCATCCTTGTCTAGTTCCAGTTTTCAGGAGAAATGGTTCCAATTTTTGTCCATTTAGGAGTATGCTGGCTGTGGGTTTCTCGTAGATGGCATTTACTATTTTGAGGTATGTTTCCCATATGCCTAGATGTTCAAGGACTTTTATCAAGAAGGGGTGCTGGATTTTATCAAAAGCTTTTTATGCATCTAATGATTTGATCATGTGGTTTTTGTTTTGACATCTGTTGATGTATTTAATTACATTTATGGTTTTACGAATGTTGAACCAGCCTTGCATCCCAGGAATGAAGCCTACTTGGTCATGGTGGATGATTTTTGAGATGTATTGCTGAATCCGGTTTGCTAGGATCTTGTTGAGAATTTTAGCATCTATGTTCATCAAAGATATTGGCCTGTAGTTCTCTTTCTTTGTTGGATCTTTACCTGGCTTGGGTATCAATGTGATGTTGGCTTTGTAAAATGATTTGGGGAGATTTCCATCTTTTTCAATCGCCTGGAATACTTTCGGTAGGATTGGTATCAGCTCCTCCTTGAATGTCTTGTAGAATTCTGCTGGAAAGCCATCTGGACCAGGGCTTTTTTTTGTAGGAAGTTTTCTTATTACGTAGTCGATATCCTTGATTGTTATTGGTCTATTTAGGGTCTCAATTTCTTCTTGTTCCAACCTAGGTAGGTTGTGTGATGTCAGAAAGTCCTCCATTTCCTTATGGTTTTCAAGTTTGTTTCCATACAAGTGTACGTAGTAGTCTCTAATGATCTTTTGTATTTCTTCAGGGTCAGATGTGACTTCATCTTTTGTGTTTCTGATTGTGCTTATTTGGTTTTTTTCTCGTTTTTTCTTGGTCAGTCTAGCTAGGGGACCATTGATCTTGTTTATCCTTTTGAAGAACCAGCTTTTTGTTTCATTGATTTTTTGTATTATCTTTTTGTCTTCTATGTCCTGGATTTGGGCTTTTATTTTGGTGATCTGGATTCTTCTGCTGAAATTAGGGTTTTTGTGGTCTTGCTTTTCCAGCTTCTTTGGGTGGCTTGTTAGGTTGTTAATTTGTGTTCCTTCCATTTTCTTCATGTGTGTTTGTAGGGATATAAATTCCCCTCTTACTACAGCTTTCAGGGCATCCCAGATTTTGGTAAGATGTTTCTTCATTTTCATTTGTTTCCATTGCCTGTACTCTTGTGAAGAATGCTGTTGTTCTTTTTTCTTTTTCTTCTGTGTTTAGTACTTTCTTAAGTGTTTCTTGTAGAGGTGGTCTGGTGGTAGCGTAGGTTCTTAGGGATTGGATGTCTGGAAAAGATTTCAACTCTCCCTCACTAATGAAGCTTAGTTTGGCTGGTAGGTTATTCTTGGTTGAAATTGTTTCTCTTTTAGAACTTTGAAGATAGGGCTCCAGGCTCTTCTGGCCTGAAGGGTTTCTGTGCATAAATCTGCTGCTATTCTAATTGGTTTTCCCTGGTAGGTAGTCTGGCCTTTTTCTCTTGCTGCCTTTAGGATTTTTCCTTTCATAGCTACTTTGTTTAGGTGAATTATTATGTGTCTGGGAGTTGGTCTTCTCGTTTCTTGTCTTGCAGGGGTTCTCTGAATCTCTTGTGTTTGAATTTTTTCATCCTTAATGAGTTGAGGGACGTTTTCTTGAATGATTTCATGAAATGTTTGTTCCAGTGTGGCTTCTGTTTCTCTTTCTGCCTCAGGAAGCCCAATTACTCTTAGATTTGGTCTCTTGAAGTGATCATTCATCTCTTGCAGGTTTTGTTCTGTCTTTTTGAGCTTCTTTTCTATGCTTTTGACAGTTTGGGTTAGTTCTGTGTTTTGGTCTTCGAGCTCTGAGATTCTTTCTTCAGCTTGGCTGATTCTGCTTTCCATGCTTATTAGTCTGTTGTTCATTTCCATCACAGTATTCTTTACTGCTGTCATTTCTGACATCAGTTCCTTCCTATTTTTCTCTTCTCAAATTTTTTAATTCTCTCCATTAATGTCTTGATGTCTGGGTTTGTTGCATGTGACCAGTCATTCTGGGGACTCTTCATTGTCTGTGTTCCAGAATCTGTTTTTTCAGTGTCTGATTTCCCAGCGGTCTGTGTAAGACCTATATTCTTCTTTTGGTTTTTCTTCATTTGTGTGGTTTTTCCCCCTCCCTACTTTTTCTTTCCCTCCACATCACCGTCTTCTTTAATTCTGTTATTCAGGGGTAAAGGGATTGGTTTTACTTCTGTTTGTTCAATCTCCTATTATTTATGTATGTCCTCTTACTTTGTTCAATTCTGGAGTTGCACTGTAGGTTGGAGGTGGTCCTTTTTGCAGTTTTGAGATGTACTTAAGGGGAGAGCTGTGATTCAAAATCTGTCTGCAGGTCCTGGCATTCGCTGACAGGCATGTGGATAATGTGGAACCCACTTCCCACTGCCCTGGAATCTGTCCATGCAGTGGGGCTGTAGGTTTACTCCCTGAAATAAAATGTGGTTAGCAGAGGGGAGAGAATGGAGCAGATAGTGGGTTGAAGAGCGGAGTGGAGAGATAGAGGAGTAAGGGGGGAAACAAACGAGTGTGCCAACAGATAGAGAGAGAGGCCTATACTGAAACAGATAAAAACAGTAGACCACAGCTATAGATGAACCAACTCTCATACAAAAAAATAAAAATAAAAATAAAACATATAGTGATGCTAACATACAAGCTAACCAATCACCTTGTTAGTGTGCTGTTCCTCTATACAAAGATATGGCTTACAGAGAGAAGAAAAGAGAAGAAAAGGAAAAGGAAAAAAGAAAAAAGGAACACAGTACAGTAGGAATAGAGTTAAGTCATTAAACTAATAGAATCAATGAAGCACACTCTGAAACATTTCGTTTAAGTCCAATGTCCTTTCAGGTCTGATTTCTAGTTTTCTTTTCAAGCTGGTAAATTAGTTTGCAGTTAGTTTCAGTTGCCCCTGATCTGCTGTGAAGGACAGTTCAGATTAACCTCCCTTCAGCAGTTTGGTCTATGTCTTTATCAAGCTTGTTTCTCCCGTTTCGGTGTTGTTACTTGAATCGCCAGCAGGTGGTGTTATCTCAGTTGCTCGCTCCAGAGGGGGCAGGGGCCGGACAGGAACAAGATGGCTGCCTGCCTCTGAGCAGGCAACAGGAACCCCATTCCGGCGGGCAGGGCAGTCTTGGGTACAGGAGAGGTGGCAGCGATACCTGCCGATCTTCCCTGAAGGGTTTGGTGTGGATCTCCTCGGGCCAGGTGGTGTGATGTGCCACCCGTCACAGAGGCCGCGGTGGCAGCGGCGGTGACGGCAGCGGTGGTGGGGGGAAGGGCTGCGGCGGCAGTGGCAGCGGGACTCTTTGCAGTGAAGTAACTGTCCAGTCGTTGCGATGTCCCAGTGGTGGCAATGGCCGAGCTCTGTCTGAAGAGCAGGTTGCAATTCTGGGGTCCCCAGCCCCCCGGGGCGAGAGTCAGAGACCCACTGCAGATCTCCCTTGCAGAGGGCTTCAGACACCGGGTTGCCCCATCGCCATCTTGCTGCGTCTCCCAATCCCAAATTCTATACCTTTCTAAATACCTTGACAATAACAGCTTTATGTTTTTCTGAAACTTGAAGCATTTGGGCAATACTGGTATCAATCACTATCACGAGCAAATGGTATCCATAAGCAATTAAACCTTGCCAGCCCGGTCCACCACTGCCCTTTTGTGGGCGTTCAGGGTGCCAGTGAGAACGCGGCCGAGACCTTGAAGTTCACCGTGGGGAGCAGCATGCCACGACCAGCCCAGCCCTTGGCAGACTCTGGAAACCAATTTTTACAGGCCACACATAGATGATCCAGTGACAAATGTAATTATGTAATCACCATTAAATAAATGGTGCTTAGGAACTGGATCTTTCTCCGTTTGCTGAGAAAGTCATTTCTTCAGTCGTCATCTGTACTGGACAGTGGTTGACTGTGGATTTCCTCAGCACATATCAGCTGAGCTCCGGGTCTCTTCAAAGACTGCTTTCTACCTGCTTCTCTGTACCAAGATGTTGACAACTTCTTACTTCTTCTTGCTTGGAGCCATCTCAGCCCTCAGTCCTCAGGCAGCAGCAGACTCTGCACATAGGTATTCTTTTGTGTCTTGGTTCTGCCACTAAACAGCATGTTTGTAAGATTCATCCATATTGCAGCTTGTAGCTGTAGTTCATTCATTTTCATTGCTGCCTAATATTCCTTGTGTAATAATCATACTGTCATTTATCCAAGCTATTGTTCATCTAACTGTAGTTATCAAAATTCTTGGTTTAACCTTTAAAAATAAGAGCTGAGGCCAAGCACTGTGGTTTAAGCCTGTAATCCCAGCACTTTGAGAGACCATAGCAAGAGGATTGCCTAAGCTCAGGGGTTCAAGACCAGCCTGGAAACTTGGTGAGATCTCGTCTCTACAATAAAAATGAAAAATAAGCCAAGGATAGATGGTAGCATGTGCTTGTGGTTTCAGCTACTTGGAAGGCTGAGGTGGAAGGATAGCCTGAGCCCAGCAGTCGAGGCTGCGATGGCCGTGAGCATGCCACTGCACTCTAGCCCGGGCAACAGAGTGAGGCTACACCACAAGATAGATTGAGAGAGAGAGAGAGAGAGAGAGAGAGAGAGAGAGAGAGAGAGAGAGAGAGAGAGAAAGACAGCTGAATTTGCTGCCCCCTTGTGTCTTACAATAGCTTTAACAACCTCATCATGTATATCCTTTTGTACTTCTTACAGGCAAACAAGCACCCCACGAAGGAACTTTCACCATGCCTGCTTACTCAAATCATATCTAGGATTTGAGAAGACCACTGCTCAGTTGTAAAGAGCTCTCCTGAAGCAGAGGCTTTTATTACCAGCTCCAGGTTTAGCTCTGCCTGACTCTGCTGAGGTTTGAATCATCAAAACAAAAAGGAATTTGGCATGAATAAATTCACCAGGGTATAGTGGGGAGGTGCTTAGGTACCTCATAGATTATTTTCCAAAAATATATCTTCTACAATATTATTAATTCAGATGCCAAGTCTTACTCTGAAGTCAGCCTAGGAAAATTCATTTTAACGGGCGTTTCACTCTTCTATTCACCTGATGTTACTGCCTGCCAGATGTTCTTGGCATTAGAAAACAAAACTGAATGAATGCAATAAGCAAACAGGCAAATAACTACTGCAATAGACTGTCATTTAATGATAAGTACTAAAAAGAAAACCAATTAATGGTGAGGAAATAGAGGTAAGGGGATTGCTTGTGGAAAACCACTCAGAGAAGGTGACATGTGAAATGTGAATGAAAGAATGAAGTAACAGCAAGCCAGCAAGCTTCCAAGGGCAGGAGGGTTCAAGGGAAGCAACTGCAAGGGCAGAAGTGTTGAGGTGGAAAGAGGTTAGTATGTTGAAGAACAGTAAGAAGGCCAGTATGGTAAGAGCAGAGTGAGGAAGGCTGCAAAGCAGGAGATGAGACAAAGAGACAGAACCTTGCAGATGTGGTAAGAGAGTAGATTTTACTCTAAGAGTGATGGGAATTCATTGGAGAGTCTGAGCAAGGGTGTGTATAATCTCATTTACATTTTGTCACACTGACTGCTGGACAAAAATTGATTCTAGGGGACAAAAAGGGAAGCAGGGTGGTAAAAAAAGAAAACTATTATATTTATGATACAATTGGAGACATTTATCTGGTCATAAGATCACTGCCATCCTGTAGCCTTCTAGGACTTTTTGAGTAATGGATGCTATGGTTTGAATGCGTCCTCTTTAGAATTCAGGTGTTGAAACTCAATGGCTGGTGTGATGGTGTTAAGAGATGGAGCATTTAACAGATGATTAGGCAATGTGGTTTCTCCTTGTGTCTGTACTCAGAGCATTATAAAGAAAACTTCACTCAGGGTGTGATTGTTTGTCCTTCTGCCTTTCTCCATGTGAAGACCTAGCATCCTCCTCCTTAGATGCACTCCAAGGCATCATCTTGGAAGTGGAGAGCAGCCTTCACCAGACAACTGAATCTGCCACCAACTTGATCTTGGACTTGCCAGCCTCTAGAACTGATAAGTAAATTTCTGTAATTTATAAATTACCCAGTCTTAGGCATTTTGTTATAGCATCACAAAACAGACTAAAACACTTATTTCCAACCTCCCTGAATATAGATCATCCCAAGACAGAGTTCATGTTGCTTATACTTTTGTGCCTTGGGACAGTGACTGTTAGGGTCAATTTTGCTGGCTCCTCCTAAAATGTTAGAACAGGCCGGCTGGGGGTGTGGGTGTCTAGTCTGCAATCCGATGTCACATGAAAGATGCAAAGAGTTGCACAGAAGTTAGAATAGAAAATATCATTTATTTAGAAAGTAAATGAGAAAGAGAGAGAGAAGGGATTTAACTCCCCAAGGTAGGGAAGGGAGTCAAAGCCAGGAAATATGGCCTGGCCATAGCTCAAAGAGCACAGGATCACACCATAACTTAGCAAGGCAATGTCCTGGCAAAGGTAGCAATGACCTGGCAATGGTCATGGCATTGACTGTGACAATGGCAGCTGGATGTTCGTGCTTGACTCCTTTTAATCCTTCCCTTTGATGGGGGAAGGTCATTAAGGTGATTGGGTGGTAGTCTCCTCTATGTCATCACAAAGGGACAGGTAAGCACAGGTACTGATGTCAGTTGATGGACAACATGCAGATGGGTGTGTTAGTCACATGATTGCTGCCATGGTAGTGGGCTAGATGGGAGGAGACAAGGGAAGGGACTTTTCCTGCAAGAGACCTGTCACATGTTTCCAATCTCCAAGCTCCTTAGCAAAAAGGTGGTCTTATTATTATTTCTATGAACTCAGCCAGCCAAGGGGCCTGAAAGTTTCTTAGAGATTATTATGCTAAACCATGAATTGAATGGTTGGGCTGTCCTTGTCTTGCATCTGATGGGGATCTGCCGAGGGGTTGGGGTAGGCTGCCAACTTGGTCTGCAGTAAAATGTCTGACTGCTTCCTAGAATCTGACTATTGGAAATTTATCTATCTATGTCCAACATATGCTAGATTCAAAGCGTGTCAGTTTAAGCACAAATGGCTATGCTGAGGCAAAATGTGAACTAAGTTTATTCTGTTTCTTGGGGTCCCTTCTTTCAGTGACCATTGGGATTAGTGTGGGTCATGACATTGATGAGAAGCTCAGATGGATAAGGGCTCTCTTCCCTCTTTTTTTCCCCTACATAAAGCATGTATAGAATTTAGTTGCCTTTTTAGGAGAAGGGTTGAACCATTGATTGAAAATTAAGTTTGACCTTTGGCATCTGATGAGACAACATGAGGACACTACCCTTAGGATAGATGACTTGCGTAAAGAATGGAATGGACACTGAGAGACAATGGCTGGGGTAGTAAGTGGAGAGACAACTTGGCGGGGGCGGGGGGAGGAGTATAAGTGTCCTCACGTTTTTTTGAATAAATATTTCAAAAGATCAGTAATATTTAAGGATAAGTAATCTTGTTCTAAAGAGCAAAAACAACAAGAAGAAAGCTGAAGAGACTGGGGAATGAGCTAGAGTGTAGATCAGGATGACTAGAAGGAACAGGGCTACTGTCTTCAAATATCTGAAATACTATTTTTCTGAGAAGAATGAGAATTGTTTTGTGAACCCCCCAATGCAGAGAAGAACTAAAAAAGATGGAGATAATATTTACAATGCAAAGCAAGAGAGAATTTTCTACCAGAGTAGGCTAATGGTAAAGTAAGTTGCCTTGCGGGATGAGTTCTCATTACTGTGAGCATTGAAACAGCAGTGGGATCCCTCAGGGTGATTGTACCTGACTCCAAGATGGCACCCAAGGATCATGCCTTGTATAGCAATCTCCAATGTGAATAGCACTGACCTGCATAAGTAATAAGATATTGCAGAAATGACAGCATGACTTCTGATACTAGGTCATAAAAAACATTGTGATTTCTACCTCCCTCTCATTTGGATTACCGCCTCTTGGAGAAATCAGTCATCATGCCAGGGGGACATTCCAGCAGCCTCATGGAGAGGTCCACGCAACTAGAAACTGAGGCCGCCTATAATAGACATCAGTGTGAATGAGCTGTCTTAGAAGTAGATCCACCAATCCCAGTCAAACCCTCAGATACTGTGGCCCTGGTCAGCATCTTGCAACCTCATGGCAGACTCTGAGCCAAAACAGCCCAGGTAAGCCATTTGTTAATTCCGGGTCCACAGCAATTGTGTGAGATTATATCATTTTTTGTTCAATTAAGCCAGGTTTTAGAATACCTTTTTTTTTTTTTTTTGAGTTGAAGTCTCACTCTGTCACCCAGACTGGAATGGAATGGCCCGCTTTAAGAAACTGCAAAGACAAGGTGATGAGCTCAGGATATATAACACAACCAGAAAACAATCACTCAATATATTGAAAGGGATGTCTTTACCTAGCATCAGTCATGCTAAATGTATTCAGATACAGACTTGAACAATTATTATAATAATATAAGATAGGGAGTGTAAGCAATAAGTTACTGCTTGTCTGACGAGACTTTATAGGGAAAAAAGTGGAGTTAGACTCAGCTCTTGGAAATCCCTTAGATATATCTGCCTCTTTCCTCTAGCTAATTTTAACATTCCTC